>NW_027150613.1:0-252500 GCF_001643675.1 Monocercomonoides exilis | reverse complement strand
AGGGTGAGGTTGAGAGAGAGAGAGGGAAATGGATGGGTTGAGAGAAAGAGAGAGAGGAAAGAGTGGGGAGTCAGAGAGGTTGGGAGAGGCGAGTGCTGCACAGGCTGCACAGATGGTGCACAGCGCTGCAGCGCTCATCCCTTCTTACTCGCCTTCACTCATGAATGAAGTGTGGGAGAGAGGGGAGTTGGGGAAGAGAGGAGAATGAGGGAGAAAGAGAGGTTAGAGAGGGAAGAGAAAAAAAGAATAAAAAAAATCGTGTGGGATGAAGGGATGGAGAGAGAAGGATTTGGAGTGCAGGGATGGGGTGCACACCCTATGAGGTAAATTATAAAAATAGGAGAAAAAGGAGAGGAAAGAAAAGTGAGGGTGAGGTTGAGAGAGAGAGAGGGAAATGGATGGGTTGAGAGAAAGAGAGAGAGGAAAGAGTGGGGAGTCAGAGAGGTTGGGAGAGGCGAGTGCTGCACAGGGGCTGCACAGATGGTGCACAGCGCGCTCATCCTCTTACTCGCCTTCACTCTGCGAATGAAGTGTGGGAGAGAGGAGTTGGGGAAGAGAGGAGAATGAGGGAGAAAGAGAGGTTAGAGAGGGAAGAGAAAAAAAGAATAAAAAATCGTGTGGGATGAAGGGATGGAGAGAAGGATTTGGAGTGCAGGGATGGGGTGCACACCCTATGAGGTAAATTATAAAAAATAGGAGAAAAAAGGAGAGGAAAGAAAAGTGAGGGTGAGGTTGAGAGAGAGAGAGGGAAATGGATGGGTTGAGAGAAAGAGAGAGGAAAGAGTGGGGAGTCAGAGAGGTTGGGAGAGGCGAGTGCTGCACAGGGGCTGCACAGATGGTGCACAGCGCTGTAGCGCTCATCCCTTCTACTCGCCTTCACTCCTGCGAATGAAGTGTGGGAGAGAGGGGAGTTGGGGAAGAGAGGAGAATGAGGGAGAAAGAGAGGTTAGAGAGGGAAGAGAAAAAGAATAAAAAATCGTGTGGGATGAAGGGATGGAGAGAGAAGGATTTGAGTGCAGGGATGGGGTGCACACCCTATGAGGTAAATTATAAAAAATAGGAGAAAAAAGGAGAGGAAAGAAAAGTGAGGGTGAGGTTGAGAGAGAGAGAGGGAAATGGATGGGTTGAGAGAAAGAGAGAGAGGAAAGAGTGGGGAGTCAGAGAGGTTGGGAGAGGCGAGTGCTGCACAGGGCTGCACAGATGGTGCACAGCGCTGCAGCGCTCATCCTCTTACTCGCCTTCACTCTGCGAATGAAGTGTGGGAGAGAGGGGAGTTGGGGAAGAGAGGAGAATGAGGGAGAAAGAGAGGTTAGAGAGGGAAGAGAAAAAGAATAAAAAAAAATCGTGGATGAAGGGATGGAGAGAGAAGGATTTGGAGTGCAGGGATGGGGTGCACACCCTATGAGGTAAATTATAAAAAATAGGAGAAAAAAGGAGAGGAAAGAAAAGTGAGGGTGAGGTTGAGAGAGAGAGAGGGAAATGGATGGGTTGAGAGAAAGAGAGAGAGGAAAGAGTGGGGAGTCAGAGAGGTTGGGAGAGGCGAGTGCTGCACAGGGGCTGCACAGATGGTGCACAGCGCTGTAGCGCTCATCCTCTACTCGCCTTCACTCTGCGAATGAAGTGTGGGAGAGAGGGGAGTTGGGGAAGAGAGGAGAATGAGGGAGAAAGAGAGGTTAGAGAGGGAAGAGAAAAAAGAATAAAAAATCGTGTGGGATGAAGGGATGGAGAGAGAAGGATTTGAGTGCAGGGATGGGGTGCACACCCTATGAGGTAAATTATAAAAAATAGGAGAAAAAGGAGAGGAAAGAAAAGTGAGGGTGAGGTTGAGAGAGAGAGAGGGAAATGGATGGGTTGAGAGAAAGAGAGAGAGGAAAGAGTGGGGAGTCAGAGAGGTTGGGAGAGGCGAGTGCTGCACAGGGGCTGCACAGATGGTGCACAGCGCTGTAGCGCTCATCCCTTCTTACTCGCCTTCACTCTGCGAATGAAGTGTGGGAGAGAGGGGAGTTGGGGAAGAGAGGAGAATGAGGGAGAAAGAGAGGTTAGAGAGGGAAGAGAAAAAGAATAAAAAAATCGTGTGGGATGAAGGGATGGAGAGAGAAGGATTTGAGTGCAGGGATGGGGTGCACACCCTATGAGGTAAATTATAAAAAATAGGAGAAAAAAGGAGAGGAAAGAAAAGTGAGGGTGAGGTTGAGAGAGAGAGAGGAAATGGATGGGTTGAGAGAAAGAGAGAGAGGAAAGAGTGGGGAGTCAGAGAGGTTGGGAGAGGCGAGTGCTGCACAGGGGCTGCACAGATGGTGCACAGCGCTGTAGCGCTCATCCCTCTACTCGCCTTCACTCTGCGAATGAAGTGTGGGAGAGAGGGGAGTTGGGGAAGAGAGGAGAATGAGGGAGAAAGAGAGGTTAGAGAGGGAAGAGAAAAAGAATAAAAAAATCGTGTGGGATGAAGGGATGGAGAGAGAAGGATTTGGAGTGCAGGGATGGGGTGCACACCCTATGAGGTAAATTATAAAAATAGGAGAAAAAGGAGAGGAAAGAAAAGTGAGGGTGAGGTTGAGAGAGAGAGAGGGAAATGGATGGGTTGAGAGAAAGAGAGAGAGGAAAGAGTGGGGAGTCAGAGAGGTTGGGAGAGGCGAGTGCTACAGGGGCTGCACAGATGGTGCACAGCGCTGTAGCGCTCATCCCTCTTACTCGCCTTCACTCTGCGAATGAAGTGTGGGAGAGAGGGAGTTGGGGAAGAGAGGAGAATGAGGGAGAAAGAGAGGTTAGAGAGGGAAGAGAAAAAAAGAATAAAAAAATCGTGTGGGATGAAGGGATGGAGAGAGAAGGATTTGGAGTGCAGGGATGGGGTGCACACCCTATGAGGTAAATTATAAAAAATAGGAGAAAAAGGAGAGGAAAGAAAAGTGAGGGTGAGGTTGAGAGAGAGAGAGGGAAATGGATGGGTTGAGAGAAAGAGAGAGAGGAAAGAGTGGGGAGTCAGAGAGGTTGGGAGAGGCGAGTGCTGCACAGGGGCTGCACAGATGGTGCACAGTGCTGTAGCGCTCATCCCTCTTACTCGCCTTCACTCTGCGAATGAAGTGTGGGAGAGAGGGGAGTTGGGGAAGAGAGGAGAATGAGGGAGAAAGAGAGGTTAGAGAGGGAAGAGAAAAAAAGAATAAAAAATCGTGGGATGAAGGGATGGAGAGAGAAGGATTTGGAGTGCAGGGATGGGGTGCACACCCTATGAGGTAAATTATAAAAATAGGAGAAAAAGGAGAGGAAAGAAAAGTGAGGGTGAGGTTGAGAGAGAGAGAGGGAAATGGATGGGTTGAGAGAAAGAGAGAGAGGAAAGAGTGGGGAGTCAGAGAGGTTGGGAGAGGCGAGTGCTGCACAGGGGCTGCACAGATGGTGCACAGCGCTGCAGCGCTCATCCCTCTTACTCGCCTTCACTCCGCGAATGAAGTGTGGGAGAGAGGGAGTTGGGAAGAGAGGAGAATGAGGGAGAAAGAGAGGTTAGAGAGGGAAGAGAAAAAAGAATAAAAAATCGTGTGGGATGAAGGGATGGAGAGAGAAGGATTTGGAGTGCAGGGATGGGGTGCACACCCTATGAGGTAAATTATAAAAAATAGGAGAAAAAGGAGAGGAAAGAAAAGTGAGGGTGAGGTTGAGAGAGAGAGAGGGAAATGGATGGGTTGAGAGAAAGAGAGAGAGGAAAGAGTGGGGAGTCAGAGAGGTTGGGAGAGGCGAGTGCTGCACAGGGCTGCACAGATGGTGCACAGCGCTGTAGCGCTCATCCCTTCTTACTCCGCCTTCACTCCTGCGAATGAAGTGTGGAGAGAGGGGAGTTGGGGAAGAGAGGAGAATGAGGGAGAAAGAGAGGTTAGAGAGGGAAGAGAAAAAAGAATAAAAAAAATCGTGGATGAAGGGATGGAGAGAGAAGGATTTGAGTGCAGGGATGGGGTGCACACCCTATGAGGTAAATTATAAAAATAGGAGAAAAAAGGAGAGGAAAGAAAAGTGAGGGTGAGGTTGAGAGAGAGAGAGGGAAATGGATGGGTTGAGAGAAAGAGAGAGAGGAAAGAGTGGGGAGTCAGAGAGGTTGGGAGAGGCGAGTGCTGCACAGGGGCTGCACAGATGGTGCACAGCGCTGCAGCGCTCATCCCTCTTACTCGCCTTCACTCTGCGAATGAAGTGTGGGAGAGAGGGGAGTTGGGGAAGAGAGGAGAATGAGGGAGAAAGAGAGGTTAGAGAGGGAAGAGAAAAAAAGAATAAAAAAAATCGTGTGGGATGAAGGGATGGAGAGAGAAGGATTTGGAGTGCAGGGATGGGGTGCACACCCTATGAGGTAAATTATAAAAAATAGGAGAAAAAAGGAGAGGAAAGAAAAGTGAGGGTGAGGTTGAGAGAGAGAGAGGGAAATGGATGGGTTGAGAGAAAGAGAGAGAGGAAAGAGTGGGGAGTCAGAGAGGTTGGGAGAGGCGAGTGCTGCACAGGGGCTGCACAGATGGTGCACAGCGCTGCCTCATCCCTCTTACTCGCCTTCACTCTGCGAATGAAGTGTGGGAGAGAGGGGAGTTGGGGAAGAGAGGAGAATGAGGGAGAAAGAGAGGTTAGAGAGGGAAGAGAAAAAAAGAATAAAAAAAAATCGTGTGGGATGAAGGGATGGAGAGAGAAGGATTTGGAGTGCAGGGATGGGGTGCACACCCTATGAGGTAAATTATAAAAAATAGGAGAAAAAGGAGAGGAAAGAAAAGTGAGGGTGAGGTTGAGAGAGAGAGAGGGAAATGGATGGGTTGAGAGAAAGAGAGAGAGGAAAGAGTGGGGAGTCAGAGAGGTTGGGAGAGGCGAGTGCTGCACAGGGGCTGCACAGATGGTGCACAGCGCTGTAGCGCTCATCCCTTCTACTCGCCTTCACTCCGCGAATGAAGTGTGGGAGAGAGGGGAGTTGGGGAAGAGAGGAGAATGAGGGAGAAAGAGAGGTTAGAGAGGGAAGAGAAAAAAAGAATAAAAAAAATCGTGTGGGATGAAGGGATGGAGAGAGAAGGATTTGGAGTGCAGGGATGGGGTGCACACCCTATGAGGTAAATTATAAAAATAGGAGAAAAAGGAGAGGAAAGAAAAGTGAGGGTGAGGTTGAGAGAGAGAGAGGGAAATGGATGGGTTGAGAGAAAGAGAGAGAGGAAAGAGTGGGGAGTCAGAGAGGTTGGGAGAGGCGAGTGCTGCACAGGGGCTGCACAGATGGTGCACAGCGCTGTAGCGCTCATCCCTTCTTACTCGCCTTCACTCTGCGAATGAAGTGTGGGAGAGAGGGGAGTTGGGGAAGAGAGGAGAATGAGGGAGAAAGAGAGGTTAGAGAGGGAAGAGAAAAAAAGAATAAAAAAAATCGTGTGGGATGAAGGATGGAGAGAGAAGGATTTGGAGTGCAGGGATGGGGTGCACACCCTATGAGGTAAAATTATAAAAAAATAGGAGAAAAAAGGAGAGGAAAGAAAAGTGAGGGTGAGGTTGAGAGAGAGAGAGGGAAATGGATGGGTTGAGAGAAAGAGAGAGAGGAAAGAGTGGGGAGTCAGAGAGGTTGGGAGAGGCGAGTGCTGCACAGGGGCTGCACAGATGGTGCACAGCGCTGTAGCGCTCATCCTCTTACTCGCCTTCACTCTATGAATGAAGTGTGGAGAGAGGGGAGTTGGGGAAGAGAGGAGAATGAGGGAGAAAGAGAGGTTAGAGAGGGAAGAGAAAAAAGAATAAAAAAAATCGTGGGATGAAGGGATGGAGAGAGAAGGATTTGGAGTGCAGGGATGGGGTGCACACCCTATGAGGTAAATTATAAAAATAGGAGAAAAAGGAGAGGAAAGAAAAGTGAGGGTGAGGTTGAGAGAGAGAGAGGGAAATGGATGGGTTGAGAGAAAGAGAGAGAGGAAAGAGTGGGGAGTCAGAGAGGTTGGGAGAGGCGAGTGCTGCACAGGGGCTGCACAGATGGTGCACAGCGCTGCAGCGCTCATCCCTCTTACTCGCCTTCACTCATGAATGAAGTGTGGGAGAGAGGGGAGTTGGGGAAGAGAGGAGAATGAGGGAGAAAGAGAGGTTAGAGAGGGAAGAGAAAAAAGAATAAAAAAAAATCGTGGGATGAAGGGATGGAGAGAGAAGGATTTGGAGTGCAGGGATGGGGTGCACACCCTATGAGGTAAATTATAAAAAATAGGAGAAAAAGGAGAGGAAAGAAAAGTGAGGGTGAGGTTGAGAGAGAGAGAGGGAAATGGATGGGTTGAGAGAAAGAGAGAGAGGAAAGAGTGGGGAGTCAGAGAGGTTGGGAGAGGCGAGTGCTGCACAGGGCTGCACAGATGGTGCACAGCGCTGTAGCGCTCATCCCTCTTACTCGCCTTCACTCATGAATGAAGTGTGGGAGAGAGGGGAGTTGGGGAAGAGAGGAGAATGAGGGAGAAAGAGAGGTTAGAGAGGGAAGAGAAAAAAAGAATAAAAAAAATCGTGTGGGATGAAGGGATGGAGAGAGAAGGATTTGGAGTGCAGGGATGGGGTGCACACCCTATGAGGTAAATTATAAAAATAGGAGAAAAAGGAGAGGAAAGAAAAGTGAGGGTGAGGTTGAGAGAGAGAGAGGGAAATGGATGGGTTGAGAGAAAGAGAGAGAGGAAAGAGTGGGGAGTCAGAGAGGTTGGGAGAGGCGAGTGCTGCACAGGGGCTGCACAGATGGTGCACAGCGCTGTAGCGCTCATCCCTCTTACTCGCCTTCACTCTGCGAATGAAGTGTGGGAGAGAGGGGAGTTGGGGAAGAGAGGAGAATGAGGGAGAAAGAGAGGTTAGAGAGGGAAGAGAAAAAAGAATAAAAAAAATCGTGTGGGATGAAGGGATGGAGAGAGAAGGATTTGGAGTGCAGGGATGGGGTGCACACCCTATGAGGTAAATTATAAAAAATAGGAGAAAAAGGAGAGGAAAGAAAAGTGAGGGTGAGGTTGAGAGAGAGAGAGGGAAATGGATGGGTTGAGAGAAAGAGAGAGAGGAAAGAGTGGGGAGTCAGAGAGGTTGGGAGAGGCGAGTGCTGCACAGGGGCTGCACAGATGGTGCACAGCGCTGTAGCGCTCATCCCTTCTTACTCGCCTTCACTCTGCGAATGAAGTGTGGGAGAGAGGGGAGTTGGGGAAGAGAGGAGAATGAGGGAGAAAGAGAGGTTAGAAGAGAAAAAAAGAATAAAAAAAAATCGTGTGGGATGAAGGGATGGAGAGAGAAGGATTTGGAGTGCAGGGATGGGGTGCACACCCTATGAGGTAAATTATAAAAAATAGGAGAAAAAGGAGAGGAAAGAAAAGTGAGGGTGAGGTTGAGAGAGAGAGAGGGAAATGGATGGGTTGAGAGAAAGAGAGAGAGGAAAGAGTGGGGAGTCAGAGAGGTTGGGAGAGGCGAGTGCTGCACAGGGGCTGCACAGATGGTGCACAGCGCTGCAGCGCTCATCCCTTCTACTCGCCTTCACTCTGCGAATGAAGTGTGGGAGAGAGGGAGTTGGGGAAGAGAGGAGAATGAGGGAGAAAGAGAGGTTAGAGAGGGAAGAGAAAAAAAGAATAAAAAAAAATCGTGTGGGATGAAGGGATGGAGAGAGAAGGATTTGGAGTGCAGGGATGGGGTGCACACCCTATGAGGTAAATTATAAAAAATAGGAGAAAAAAAGGAGAGGAAAGAAAAGTGAGGGTGAGGTTGAGAGAGAGAGAGGGAAATGGATGGGTTGAGAGAAAGAGAGAGAGGAAAGAGTGGGGAGTCAGAGAGGTTGGGAGAGGCGAGTGCTGCACAGGGGCTGCACAGATGGTGCACAGCGCTGCAGCGCTCATCCTCTTACTCGCCTTCACTCTGCGAATGAAGTGTGGGAGAGAGGGAGTTGGGGAAGAGAGGAGAATGAGGGAGAAAGAGAGGTTAGAGAGGGAAGAGAAAAAAGAATAAAAAAAAATCGTGTGGGATGAAGGGATGGAGAGAGAAGGATTTGGAGTGCAGGGATGGGGTGCACACCCTATGAGGTAAATTATAAAAAATAGGAGAAAAAGGAGAGGAAAGAAAAGTGAGGGTGAGGTTGAGAGAGAGAGAGGGAAATGGATGGGTTGAGAGAAAGAGAGAGAGGAAAGAGTGGGGAGTCAGAGAGGTTGGGAGAGGCGAGTGCTGCACAGGGGCTGCACAGATGGTGCACAGCGCTGCAGCGCTCATCCCTTCTTACTCGCCTTCACTCATGAATGAAGTGTGGGAGAGAGGGGAGTTGGGGAAGAGAGGAGAATGAGGGAGAAAGAGAGGTTAGAGAGGGAAGAGAAAAAGAATAAAAAAATCGTGTGGGATGAAGGGATGGAGAGAGAAGGATTTGGAGTGCAGGGATGGGGTGCACACCCTATGAGGTAAATTATAAAAAATAGGAGAAAAAGGAGAGGAAAGAAAAGTGAGGGTGAGGTTGAGAGAGAGAGAGGGAAATGGATGGGTTGAGAGAAAGAGAGAGAGGAAAGAGTGGGGAGTCAGAGAGGTTGGGAGAGGCGAGTGCTGCACAGGGGCTGCACAGATGGTGCACAGCGCTGTAGCGCTCATCCCTTCTTACTCGCCTTCACTCTGCGAATGAAGTGTGGGAGAGAGGGAGTTGGGGAAGAGAGGAGAATGAGGGAGAAAGAGAGGTTAGAGAGGGAAGAGAAAAAAGAATAAAAAAAAATCGTGTGGGATGAAGGGATGGAGAGAGAAGGATTTGGAGTGCAGGGATGGGGTGCACACCCTATGAGGTAAATTATAAAAATAGGAGAAAAAGGAGAGGAAAGAAAAGTGAGGGTGAGGTTGA
Organism: Monocercomonoides exilis; assembly: GCF_001643675.1. Taxonomy (NCBI): domain Eukaryota; phylum Preaxostyla; order Oxymonadida; family Polymastigidae; genus Monocercomonoides; species Monocercomonoides exilis. The sequence goes on along the minus strand of NW_027150613.1, from coordinate 243,709 downwards.
GAGAGAGAGAGGGAAATGGATGGGTTGAGAGAAAGAGAGAGAGGAAAGAGTGGGGAGTCAGAGAGGTTGGGAGAGGCGAGTGCTGCACAGGGGCTGCACAGATGGTGCACAGCGCTGTAGCGCTCATCCTCTTACTCGCCTTCACTCCTGCGAATGAAGTGTGGGAGAGAGGGGAGTTGGGGAAGAGAGGAGAATGAGGGAGAAAGAGAGGTTAGAGAGGGAAGAGAAAAAAGAATAAAAAAAATCGTGTGGGATGAAGGGATGGAGAGAGAAGGATTTGAGTGCAGGGATGGGGTGCACACCCTATGAGGTAAATTATAAAAAATAGGAGAAAAAGGAGAGGAAAGAAAAGTGAGGGTGAGGTTGAGAGAGAGAGGGAAATGGATGGGTTGAGAGAAAGAGAGAGGAAAGAGTGGGGAGTCAGAGAGGTTGGGAGAGGCGAGTGCTGCACAGGGGCTGCACAGATGGTGCACAGCGCTGCAGCGCTCATCCCTTCTTACTCGCCTTCACTCTGCGAATGAAGTGTGGGAGAGAGGGGAGTTGGGGAAGAGAGGAGAATGAGGGAGAAAGAGAGGTTAGAGAGGGAAGAGAAAAAAAGAATAAAAAAAATCGTGTGGGATGAAGGGATGGAGAGAGAAGGATTTGGAGTGCAGGGATGGGGTGCACACCCCATGAGGTAAATTATAAAAAATAGGAGAAAAAGGAGAGGAAAGAAAAGTGAGGGTGAGGTTGAGAGAGAGAGAGGGAAATGGATGGGTTGAGAGAAAGAGAGAGAGGAAAGAGTGGGGAGTCAGAGAGGTTGGGAGAGGCGAGTGCTGCACAGGGGCTGCACAGATGGTGCACAGCGCTGCAGCGCTCATCCCTCTTACTCGCCTTCACTCTGCGAATGAAGTGTGGGAGAGAGGGAGTTGGGGAAGAGAGGAGAATGAGGGAGAAAGAGAGGTTAGAGAGGGAAGAGAAAAAGAATAAAAAAATCGTGTGGGATGAAGGGATGGAGAGAGAAGGATTTGGAGTGCAGGGATGGGGTGCACACCCTATGAGGTAAATTATAAAAAATAGGAGAAAAAGGAGAGGAAAGAAAAGTGAGGGTGAGGTTGAGAGAGAGAGAGGGAAATGGATGGGTTGAGAGAAAGAGAGAGAGGAAAGAGTGGGGAGTCAGAGAGGTTGGGAGAGGCGAGTGCTGCACAGGGGCTGCACAGATGGTGCACAGCGCTGTAGCGCTCATCCCTTCTTACTCGCCTTCACCTGCGAATGAAGTGTGGGAGAGAGGGAGTTGGGGAAGAGAGGAGAATGAGGGAGAAAGAGAGGTTAGAGAGGGAAGAGAAAAAAAGAATAAAAAAATCGTGTGGGATGAAGGGATGGAGAGAGAAGGATTTGGAGTGCAGGGATGGGGTGCACACCCTATGAGGTAAATTATAAAAATAGGAGAAAAAGGAGAGGAAAGAAAAGTGAGGGTGAGGTTGAGAGAGAGAGAGGGAAATGGATGGGTTGAGAGAAAGAGAGAGAGGAAAGAGTGGGGAGTCAGAGAGGTTGGGAGAGGCGAGTGCTGCACAGGGGCTGCACAGATGGTGCACAGCGCTGCAGCGCTCATCCCTTCTACTCGCCTTCACTCTGCGAATGAAGTGTGGGAGAGAGGGGAGTTGGGGAAGAGAGGAGAATGAGGGAGAAAGAGAGGTTAGAGAGGGAAGAGAAAAAAGAATAAAAAAAATCGTGTGGGATGAAGGGATGGAGAGAGAAGGATTTGGAGTGCAGGGATGGGGTGCACACCCTATGAGGTAAATTATAAAAAATAGGAGAAAAAGGAGAGGAAAGAAAAGTGAGGGTGAGGTTGAGAGAGAGAGAGGGAAATGGATGGGTTGAGAGAAAGAGAGAGAGGAAAGAGTGGGGAGTCAGAGAGGTTGGGAGAGGCGAGTGCTGCACAGGGGCTGCACAGATGGTGCACAGCGCTGCAGCGCTCATCCCTCTTACTCGCCTTCACTCTGCGAATGAAGTGTGGGAGAGAGGGGAGTTGGGGAAGAGAGGAGAATGAGGGAGAAAGAGAGGTTAGAGAGGGAAGAGAAAAAAAGAATAAAAAAAATCGTGTGGGATGAAGGGATGGAGAGAGAAGGATTTGGAGTGCAGGGATGGGGTGCACACCCTATGAGGTAAATTATAAAAAATAGGAGAAAAAAAGGAGAGGAAAGAAAAGTGAGGGTGAGGTTGAGAGAGAGAGGGAAATGGATGGGTTGAGAGAAAGAGAGAGAGGAAAGAGTGGGGAGTCAGAGAGGTTGGGAGAGGCGAGTGCTGCACAGGGGCTGCACAGATGGTGCACAGCGCTGCAGCGCTCATCCCTTCTACTCGCCTTCACTCTGCGAATGAAGTGTGGGAGAGAGGGGAGTTGGGGAAGAGAGGAGAATGAGGGAGAAAGAGAGGTTAGAGAGGGAAGAGAAAAAAAGAATAAAAAAAATCGTGTGGGATGAAGGGATGGAGAGAGAAGGATTTGGAGTGCAGGGATGGGGTGCACACCCTATGAGGTAAATTATAAAAAATAGGAGAAAAAAAGGAGAGGAAAGAAAAGTGAGGGTGAGGTTGAGAGAGAGAGAGGGAAATGGATGGGTTGAGAGAAAGAGAGAGAGGAAAGAGTGGGGAGTCAGAGAGGTTGGGAGAGGCGAGTGCTGCACAGGGGCTGCACAGATGGTGCACAGCGCTGTAGCGCTCATCCCTTCTTACTCGCCTTCACTCCTGCGAATGAAGTGTGGGAGAGAGGGGAGTTGGGGAAGAGAGGAGAATGAGGGAGAAAGAGAGGTTAGAGAGGGAAGAGAAAAAAGAATAAAAAAAAATCGTGTGGGATGAAGGGATGGAGAGAGAAGGATTTGGAGTGCAGGGATGGGGTGCACACCCTATGAGGTAAATTATAAAAATAGGAGAAAAAGGAGAGGAAAGAAAAGTGAGGGTGAGGTTGAGAGAGAGAGAGGGAAATGGATGGGTTGAGAGAAAGAGAGAGAGGAAAGAGTGGGGAGTCAGAGAGGTTGGGAGAGGCGAGTGCTGCACAGGGGCTGCACAGATGGTGCACAGCGCTGTAGCGCTCATCCCTTCTTACTCGCCTTCACTCCTGCGAATGAAGTGTGGGAGAGAGGGAGTTGGGGAAGAGAGGAGAATGAGGGAGAAAGAGAGGTTAGAGAGGGAAGAGAAAAAAAGAATAAAAAAAAATCGTGTGGGATGAAGGGATGGAGAGAGAAGGATTTGGAGTGCAGGGATGGGGTGCACACCCTATGAGGTAAATTATAAAAAATAGGAGAAAAAGGAGAGGAAAGAAAAGTGAGGGTGAGGTTGAGAGAGAGAGAGGGAAATGGATGGGTTGAGAGAAAGAGAGAGAGGAAAGAGTGGGGAGTCAGAGAGGTTGGGAGAGGCGAGTGCTGCACAGGGGCTGCACAGATGGTGCACAGCGCTGTAGCGCTCATCCTCTACTCGCCTTCACTCTGCGAATGAAGTGTGGGAGAGAGGGAGTTGGGGAAGAGAGGAGAATGAGGGAGAAAGAGAGGTTAGAGAGGGAAGAGAAAAAAGAATAAAAAAAATCGTGTGGGATGAAGGGATGGAGAGAGAAGGATTTGGAGTGCAGGGATGGGGTGCACACCCTATGAGGTAAATTATAAAAAATAGGAGAAAAAAGGAGAGGAAAGAAAAGTGAGGGTGAGGTTGAGAGAGAGAGAGGGAAATGGATGGGTTGAGAGAAAGAGAGAGAGGAAAGAGTGGGGAGTCAGAGAGGTTGGGAGAGGCGAGTGCTGCACAGGGGCTGCACAGATGGTGCACAGCGCTGCAGCGCTCATCCCTCTTACTCGCCTTCACTCTGCGAATGAAGTGTGGGAGAGAGGGGAGTTGGGGAAGAGAGGAGAATGAGGGAGAAAGAGAGGTTAGAGAGGGAAGAGAAAAAAAGAATAAAAAAAATCGTGTGGGATGAAGGGATGGAGAGAGAAGGATTTGGAGTGCAGGGATGGGGTGCACACCCTATGAGGTAAATTATAAAAAATAGGAGAAAAAAGGAGAGGAAAAGAAAAGTGAGGGTGAGGTTGAGAGAGAGAGGGAAATGGATGGGTTGAGAGAAAGAGAGAGAGGAAAGAGTGGGGAGTCAGAGAGGTTGGGAGAGGCGAGTGCTGCACAGGGGCTGCACAGATGGTGCACAGCGCTGCAGCGCTCATCCCTCTTACTCGCCTTCACTCTGCGAATGAAGTGTGGGAGAGAGGGGAGTTGGGGAAGAGAGGAGAATGAGGGAGAAAGAGAGGTTAGAGAGGGAAGAGAAAAAAAGAATAAAAAAAATCGTGTGGGATGAAGGGATGGAGAGAGAAGGATTTGGAGTGCAGGGATGGGGTGCACACCCTATGAGGTAAATTATAAAAAATAGGAGAAAAAAAGGAGAGGAAAGAAAAGTGAGGGTGAGGTTGAGAGAGAGGGAAATGGATGGGTTGAGAGAAAGAGAGAGAGGAAAGAGTGGGGAGTCAGAGAGGTTGGGAGAGGCGAGTGCTGCACAGGGGCTGCACAGATGGTGCACAGCGCTGCAGCGCTCATCCCTTCTTACTCGCCTTCACTCTGCGAATGAAGTGTGGGAGAGAGGGGAGTTGGGGAAGAGAGGAGAATGAGGGAGAAAGAGAGGTTAGAGAGGGAAGAGAAAAAAGAATAAAAAAAATCGTGTGGGATGAAGGGATGGAGAGAGAAGGATTTGGAGTGCAGGGATGGGGTGCACACCCTATGAGGTAAATTATAAAAAATAGGAGAAAAAAAGGAGAGGAAAAGAAAAGTGAGGGTGAGGTTGAGAGAGAGAGAGGGAAATGGATGGGTTGAGAGAAAGAGAGAGAGGAAAGAGTGGGGAGTCAGAGAGGTTGGGAGAGGCGAGTGCTGCACAGGGGCTGCACAGATGGTGCACAGCGCTGTAGCGCTCATCCCTTCTTACTCGCCTTCACTCTGCGAATGAAGTGTGGGAGAGAGGGAGTTGGGGAAGAGAGGAGAATGAGGGAGAAAGAGAGGTTAGAGAGGGAAGAGAAAAAAGAATAAAAAAAATCGTGTGGGATGAAGGGATGGAGAGAGAAGGATTTGGAGTGCAGGGATGGGGTGCACACCCTATGAGGTAAATTATAAAAAATAGGAGAAAAAGGAGAGGAAAGAAAAGTGAGGGTGAGGTTGAGAGAGAGAGAGGGAAATGGATGGGTTGAGAGAAAGAGAGAGAGGAAAGAGTGGGGAGTCAGAGAGGTTGGGAGAGGCGAGTGCTGCACAGGGGCTGCACAGATGGTGCACAGCGCTGTAGCGCTCATCCCTCTACTCGCCTTCACTCTGCGAATGAAGTGTGGGAGAGAGGGAGTTGGGGAAGAGAGGAGAATGAGGGAGAAAGAGAGGTTAGAGAGGGAAGAGAAAAAAAGAATAAAAAAAATCGTGTGGGATGAAGGGATGGAGAGAGAAGGATTTGGAGTGCAGGGATGGGGTGCACACCCTATGAGGTAAATTATAAAAAATAGGAGAAAAAGGAGAGGAAAGAAAAGTGAGGGTGAGGTTGAGAGAGAGAGAGGGAAATGGATGGGTTGAGAGAAAGAGAGAGAGGAAAGAGTGGGGAGTCAGAGAGGTTGGGAGAGGCGAGTGCTGCACAGGGGCTGCACAGATGGTGCACAGCGCTGTAGCGCTCATCCCTCTTACTCGCCTTCACTCTGCGAATGAAGTGTGGGAGAGAGGGAGTTGGGGAAGAGAGGAGAATGAGGGAGAAAGAGAGGTTAGAGAGGGAAGAGAAAAAAAGAATAAAAAAAAATCGTGTGGGATGAAGGGATGGAGAGAGAAGGATTTGGAGTGCAGGGATGGGGTGCACACCCTATGAGGTAAATTATAAAAAAATAGGAGAAAAAGGAGAGGAAAGAAAAGTGAGGGTGAGGTTGAGAGAGAGAGAGGGAAATGGATGGGTTGAGAGAAAGAGAGAGAGGAAAGAGTGGGGAGTCAGAGAGGTTGGGAGAGGCGAGTGCTGCACAGGGGCTGCACAGATGGTGCACAGCGCTGTAGCGCTCATCCCTTCTTACTCGCCTTCACTCTGCGAATGAAGTGTGGGAGAGAGGGAGTTGGGGAAGAGAGGAGAATGAGGGAGAAAGAGAGGTTAGAGAGGGAAGAGAAAAAAGAATAAAAAAAAATCGTGTGGGATGAAGGGATGGAGAGAGAAGGATTTGGAGTGCAGGGATGGGGTGCACACCCTATGAGGTAAATTATAAAAAATAGGAGAAAAAGGAGAGGAAAGAAAAGTGAGGGTGAGGTTGAGAGAGAGAGAGGGAAATGGATGGGTTGAGAGAAAGAGAGAGAGGAAAGAGTGGGGAGTCAGAGAGGTTGGGAGAGGCGAGTGCTGCACAGGGGCTGCACAGATGGTGCACAGCGCTGTAGCGCTCATCCCTTCTTACTCGCCTTCACTCTGCGAATGAAGTGTGGGAGAGAGGGAGTTGGGGAAGAGAGGAGAATGAGGGAGAAAGAGAGGTTAGAGAGGGAAGAGAAAAAAAGAATAAAAAAAAATCGTGTGGGATGAAGGGATGGAGAGAGAAGGATTTGGAGTGCAGGGATGGGGTGCACACCCTATGAGGTAAATTATAAAAAATAGGAGAAAAAGGAGAGGAAAGAAAAGTGAGGGTGAGGTTGAGAGAGAGAGAGGGAAATGGATGGGTTGAGAGAAAGAGAGAGAGGAAAGAGTGGGGAGTCAGAGAGGTTGGGAGAGGCGAGTGCTGCACAGGGGCTGCACAGATGGTGCACAGCGCTGTAGCGCTCATCCCTTCTTACTCGCCTTCACTCTGCGAATGAAGTGTGGGAGAGAGGGGAGTTGGGGAAGAGAGGAGAATGAGGGAGAAAGAGAGGTTAGAGAGGGAAGAGAAAAAAAGAATAAAAAAAAATCGTGTGGGATGAAGGGATGGAGAGAGAAGGATTTGGAGTGCAGGGATGGGGTGCACACCCTATGAGGTAAATTATAAAAAATAGGAGAAAAAAGGAGAGGAAAGAAAAGTGAGGGTGAGGTTGAGAGAGAGAGAGGGAAATGGATGGGTTGAGAGAAAGAGAGAGAGGAAAGAGTGGGGAGTCAGAGAGGTTGGGAGAGGCGAGTGCTGCACAGGGGCTGCACAGATGGTGCACAGCGCTGTAGCGCTCATCCCTTCTTACTCGCCTTCACTCCTGCGAATGAAGTGTGGGAGAGAGGGGAGTTGGGGAAGAGAGGAGAATGAGGGAGAAAGAGAGGTTAGAGAGGGAAGAGAAAAAAAGAATAAAAAAATCGTGTGGGATGAAGGGATGGAGAGAGAAGGATTTGGAGTGCAGGGATGGGGTGCACACCCTATGAGGTAAATTATAAAAAATAGGAGAAAAAAAGGAGAGGAAAGAAAAGTGAGGGTGAGGTTGAGAGAGAGAGAGGGAAATGGATGGGTTGAGAGAAAGAGAGAGAGGAAAGAGTGGGGAGTCAGAGAGGTTGGGAGAGGCGAGTGCTGCACAGGGGCTGCACAGATGGTGCACAGCGCTGTAGCGCTCATCCCTTCTTACTCGCCTTCACTCTGCGAATGAAGTGTGGGAGAGAGGGAGTTGGGGAAGAGAGGAGAATGAGGGAGAAAGAGAGGTTAGAGAGGGAAGAGAAAAAAAGAATAAAAAAAATCGTGTGGGATGAAGGGATGGAGAGAGAAGGATTTGGAGTGCAGGGATGGGGTGCACACCCTATGAGGTAAATTATAAAAAATAGGAGAAAAAAGGAGAGGAAAGAAAAGTGAGGGTGAGGTTGAGAGAGAGAGAGGGAAATGGATGGGTTGAGAGAAAGAGAGAGAGGAAAGAGTGGGGAGTCAGAGAGGTTGGGAGAGGCGAGTGCTGCACAGGGGCTGCACAGATGGTGCACAGCGCTGTAGCGCTCATCCCTTCTACTCGCCTTCACTCCTGCGAATGAAGTGTGGGAGAGAGGGGAGTTGGGGAAGAGAGGAGAATGAGGGAGAAAGAGAGGTTAGAGAGGGAAGAGAAAAAAAGAATAAAAAAATCGTGTGGGATGAAGGGATGGAGAGAGAAGGATTTGGAGTGCAGGGATGGGGTGCACACCCTATGAGGTAAATTATAAAAAATAGGAGAAAAAAGGAGAGGAAAGAAAAGTGAGGGTGAGGTTGAGAGAGAGAGAGGGAAATGGATGGGTTGAGAGAAAGAGAGAGAGGAAAGAGTGGGGAGTCAGAGAGGTTGGGAGAGGCGAGTGCTGCACAGGGGCTGCACAGATGGTGCACAGCGCTGTAGCGCTCATCCCTTCTTACTCGCCTTCACTCTGCGAATGAAGTGTGGGAGAGAGGGGAGTTGGGGAAGAGAGGAGAATGAGGGAGAAAGAGAGGTTAGAGAGGGAAGAGAAAAAAGAATAAAAAAATCGTGTGGGATGAAGGGATGGAGAGAGAAGGATTTGGAGTGCAGGGATGGGGTGCACACCCTATGAGGTAAATTATAAAAAATAGGAGAAAAAAAGGAGAGGAAAAGAAAAGTGAGGGTGAGGTTGAGAGAGAGAGAGGGAAATGGATGGGTTGAGAGAAAGAGAGAGAGGAAAGAGTGGGGAGTCAGAGAGGTTGGGAGAGGCGAGTGCTGCACAGGGGCTGCACAGATGGTGCACAGCGCTGTAGCGCTCATCCCTCTTACTCGCCTTCACTCTGCGAATGAAGTGTGGGAGAGAGGGGAGTTGGGGAAGAGAGGAGAATGAGGGAGAAAGAGAGGTTAGAGAGGGAAGAGAAAAAAAGAATAAAAAAAATCGTGTGGGATGAAGGGATGGAGAGAGAAGGATTTGGAGTGCAGGGATGGGGTGCACACCCTATGAGGTAAATTATAAAAAATAGGAGAAAAAAGGAGAGGAAAGAAAAGTGAGGGTGAGGTTGAGAGAGAGAGAGGGAAATGGATGGGTTGAGAGAAAGAGAGAGAGGAAAGAGTGGGGAGTCAGAGAGGTTGGGAGAGGCGAGTGCTGCACAGGGGCTGCACAGATGGTGCACAGCGCTGCAGCGCTCATCCCTCTTACTCGCCTTCACTCTGCGAATGAAGTGTGGGAGAGAGGGGAGTTGGGGAAGAGAGGAGAATGAGGGAGAAAGAGAGGTTAGAGAGGGAAGAGAAAAAAAGAATAAAAAAATCGTGTGGGATGAAGGGATGGAGAGAGAAGGATTTGGAGTGCAGGGATGGGGTGCACACCCTATGAGGTAAATTATAAAAAATAGGAGAAAAAAAGGAGAGGAAAGAAAAGTGAGGGTGAGGTTGAGAGAGAGAGAGGGAAATGGATGGGTTGAGAGAAAGAGAGAGAGGAAAGAGTGGGGAGTCAGAGAGGTTGGGAGAGGCGAGTGCTGCACAGGGGCTGCACAGATGGTGCACAGCGCTGTAGCGCTCATCCCTTCTACTCGCCTTCACTCTGCGAATGAAGTGTGGGAGAGAGGGGAGTTGGGGAAGAGAGGAGAATGAGGGAGAAAGAGAGGTTAGAGAGGGAAGAGAAAAAAAGAATAAAAAAAAATCGTGTGGGATGAAGGGATGGAGAGAGAAGGATTTGGAGTGCAGGGATGGGGTGCACACCCTATGAGGTAAATTATAAAAAATAGGAGAAAAAAGGAGAGGAAAGAAAAGTGAGGGTGAGGTTGAGAGAGAGAGAGGGAAATGGATGGGTTGAGAGAAAGAGAGAGAGGAAAGAGTGGGGAGTCAGAGAGGTTGGGAGAGGCGAGTGCTGCACAGGGGCTGCACAGATGGTGCACAGCGCTGTAGCGCTCATCCCTTCTTACTCGCCTTCACTCTGCGAATGAAGTGTGGGAGAGAGGGGAGTTGGGGAAGAGAGGAGAATGAGGGAGAAAGAGAGGTTAGAGAGGGAAGAGAAAAAAAGAATAAAAAAATCGTGTGGGATGAAGGGATGGAGAGAGAAGGATTTGGAGTGCAGGGATGGGGTGCACACCCTATGAGGTAAATTATAAAAAATAGGAGAAAAAAGGAGAGGAAAGAAAAGTGAGGGTGAGGTTGAGAGAGAGAGAGGGAAATGGATGGGTTGAGAGAAAGAGAGAGAGGAAAGAGTGGGGAGTCAGAGAGGTTGGGAGAGGCGAGTGCTGCACAGGGGCTGCACAGATGGTGCACAGCGCTGTAGCGCTCATCCCTTCTTACTCGCCTTCACTCCTGCGAATGAAGTGTGGGAGAGAGGGGAGTTGGGGAAGAGAGGAGAATGAGGGAGAAAGAGAGGTTAGAGAGGGAAGAGAAAAAAGAATAAAAAAAAATCGTGTGGGATGAAGGGATGGAGAGAGAAGGATTTGGAGTGCAGGGATGGGGTGCACACCCTATGAGGTAAATTATAAAAAATAGGAGAAAAAAGGAGAGGAAAGAAAAGTGAGGGTGAGGTTGAGAGAGAGAGAGGGAAATGGATGGGTTGAGAGAAAGAGAGAGAGGAAAGAGTGGGGAGTCAGAGAGGTTGGGAGAGGCGAGTGCTGCACAGGGGCTGCACAGATGGTGCACAGCGCTGTAGCGCTCATCCCTTCTACTCGCCTTCACTCTGCGAATGAAGTGTGGGAGAGAGGGGAGTTGGGGAAGAGAGGAGAATGAGGGAGAAAGAGAGGTTAGAGAGGGAAGAGAAAAAAAGAATAAAAAAAATCGTGTGGGATGAAGGGATGGAGAGAGAAGGATTTGGAGTGCAGGGATGGGGTGCACACCCTATGAGGTAAATTATAAAAAATAGGAGAAAAAAGGAGAGGAAAGAAAAGTGAGGGTGAGGTTGAGAGAGAGAGAGGGAAATGGATGGGTTGAGAGAAAGAGAGAGAGGAAAGAGTGGGGAGTCAGAGAGGTTGGGAGAGGCGAGTGCTGCACAGGGGCTGCACAGATGGTGCACAGCGCTGCAGCGCTCATCCCTCTTACTCGCCTTCACTCTGCGAATGAAGTGTGGGAGAGAGGGGAGTTGGGGAAGAGAGGAGAATGAGGGAGAAAGAGAGGTTAGAGAGGGAAGAGAAAAAAAGAATAAAAAAAATCGTGTGGGATGAAGGGATGGAGAGAGAAGGATTTGGAGTGCAGGGATGGGGTGCACACCCTATGAGGTAAATTATAAAAAATAGGAGAAAAAAGGAGAGGAAAGAAAAGTGAGGGTGAGGTTGAGAGAGAGAGAGGGAAATGGATGGGTTGAGAGAAAGAGAGAGAGGAAAGAGTGGGGAGTCAGAGAGGTTGGGAGAGGCGAGTGCTGCACAGGGGCTGCACAGATGGTGCACAGCGCTGCAGCGCTCATCCCTCTTACTCGCCTTCACTCTGCGATTCGAAGTCTCGCCAAAAACGATGCTTCGCATGTTTTTCGCTCGACTTTGTACTCGAGTTCAGGCTCGCAAAACTTTCAATACTTATTTAATGTTTTTATTTTTATCAATTATCATTATTATTTCATATTTATTGCAATTGTGTATTTTTATAATTTTTATTTCTTTATTTTTTCGAATATTTCAATAATGAACTCAAATAATAATGAATTATTAATCAAAGAATGTAATGAACAATATTTGTAGTTAATATTTATCGATAATTAATTATTGTATTTTATTAATTAATTTTTTTCGATATTAGTTTAATTTATTCATAGATACCACAATTTAATTTATGAAAATATCAATTTTCCCTTAAATTGAAATGAAAAATATAACTAAAAAGGGTTGCCATTTTTTTGGTGTTACGAAATTGTGAACATATAGAAATGTTGTCAAGAAATTATGTTAAATTTGTCCCACATCCAAAGTGCACAGCGCAGTTTAATAAATCGATGTCCAGAAGCGTTATGAGCGACAGTGAAGATGGTTCCATATCGAAAACTGTTTTGATCTCATCCAAGCCAAAGTTCAGAACTCCTTTGATGAAGAAGATCTCACAGTTTGAATCAGAGAGCAAAGTCAAAGAAGAAATGCAGAAGCCAATGGAAAGCAAGAAGAAGAAAGAGGTGTTCGTGATAGATTTATCTGAAGATTCAGACATTGAAGGCGATTCGTGTAGCATGGAAACATTGAGTTCTTCTTCATCATCTGAATCGGAATATGCCTTTGACCTGAGAAAGATGCGAAAGATAAAAATTAAAAATCATTCAGGTTGTCGCAAGATTGTTAAGAAAGATGACACAACCGATTTCACTGAAAGCAGTTCTTCGGGTTCGATGGAAAAGTGCAGACAAATTGGAAAGAAGAAACAGAAGAAGTCTAGTTCAATAAAGACTGCGAAATTAAAAGGAAAGACAGAGCAGATAAAGGTGAGTTCTGAAGGTTCATTGATATCAGCATTGTTGAAGCAGAATGTGGAAAACAAGCAGTTTGATCTGAATGAAGGAAAAGAAAGATCATCAATGCATGAAGTTATCACAGAATCAATCAGAATAGATGATAAATTGGAAGTTAAAGGAAAAGATCAAGAGAAACCTTCAAGTTCTCAAAAAGACTCTTGGGAAGAACAGCATCAGGAAGGTTGCAATTCAAAGGAAAACGAAAGTGTTTCAAAAACGAATGAACTGTCGGAACAAGCAATATCTGAAGGTTATGAGAAGTGCATTTGTCCTGTTAGCACACCAATTTCTAATCGTTCTGTCAATGAATTTGATACAATAAAAAAAATAAGATCGATGTCTGAAGATGAATTGAATTCTTTTGAAGAGCCAGGAGCAGTGTATAGCGAGTCAACACTTAAAAAACATGCATGGGTTCAAAAGGTTTATGATGCATTTTGTGAAATGAAAGATATGAATGGATTTCCATTGGATGAGAAGAACATCACATCCTTTCTCCGATTTTGTTACAGAAGTCGCATTTACACCAGAGATACAGTGGAAAATGTCTTTGCTTGTAGCTTAAAACGTATAAATACGGAAATTACTGGACAGAGGTTAACAGAAGAAGTCAGAGATGCAATTTCACTCGTTATAAAGGAAGGGCGAGTGGATAAAGGTGTTAAGCCGAACGGATGTGGAAAAGAACCATGCCTTTTGAAGGACGTGGAAAGAATCGTTGAAAATACAAGTGACTTGCATCCAGACAAAGCTATGGAGGCTTCACTGTGGTTGACAGCAGTTTCCACGGGTGCGAGAGCTGTCACAATGTGCAACGTGCTGTTATCAGACATAGGTGTTATTCTTGATGCAGTGGGGAAAGACACAAAAGTTCTCAAAATGAAGTTTCGAGTAACCAAAGGGAATATCAGGTGGAACCATGATGTCACATTGGAAGGCAATCTTGAAGAGAGGACAAATACGAATGTGTTATATTGGTTGAACGAGCATTTGAAGAAAAGCTTTAAATTGGATCTTCATAATCGAGATTGTTGGGTTCTCACAGAAACGCAAAAGGAACAAAAAATATGGAATTGGAGAAGAGATTCCATGTCAATGCGGTTGAGGCTACGAGCAAGAGCAGCGGGATATCCAATTAACCTTTTTTCGTTCCATTCTTTTAGAAGTGGATTCATGTGTTCGGCTCTTTTAGCAACAGGTTTGGATGCACATTCGCGCGACTCAACTTTCACATTCACAGCTGCAATTGCGGGATGGGTTCCCAATTCTGCTGTGCAGCAAAGATATGCAAAGAATGCAATATCTGCCACAATCGTTTCAAGCAGAATTGGGAATCCAGACGTTGATGGAAAAGAAGTGATAGAAAAAGCATTGTTGGATATTGAAGTTTTCCACAACATCAAGTTAGATAAAAATTGCAATCATAACGTTAGCGATCGTTTTGCAGTGCGGAAGGTTCGGATATATTTCAAAAGCAGGATTGCTGTAAATGGCATAACAGGATCAAATGAAAAAACGACAAAGAAGAAACGATATTATTACAAACAACGTGCATGGAGGTCAGCTATTTGCAGCTATGTCAAGAATGACGCAATGATGGAGAGAAACGCATATGAAATATATTCAAAACATAAAAACTTCAAAAAATCGAGATGTCGACATTCAACAATTTTGAATGGCAGAATGGAAGTTGGATTGAGAAAGATTGCGCAAAGGATTGAAGAGGGAGAAGACGAAAATAAGATAGCGGAGGAGTTGATTGAGTTAGTGGACAAAGAGGAGATGGAAGGGAAAAAGGAAATGAAGCAAATAAAGAGAAAAAAGGTGTATAATTATGACGCAGCACTGCAGAGGGAGAGAGATGAAAATGGAAGGAGAAAGAGATTGAGATGGAGCGAGGAAGAAGATGAGACATTGAAAAGGATGCGGAAGGAAGGAAAGAGTTACTCGGAGATGGCGGAGGAGCTTAGGATTAGATTACCGACAGACTGCAGAGACAGATTGATAAACTTGGGTTTGGTTGAAGGATGGACAACTATGGCAGGGCTGAAGATGAGAACGAGGAAGACATTGATTGAGCATGTCAAAGAAGAAGTTCTGAAGGATGAAAAACAAACTGAGAGTGAGGATAAAGAGAAGGATGAAAAGTAATTACAGAAGGTTCGCACATGCAATGCTGTGCGATAATCACTCAATTTACCTTTTTATTTATTAATTTTCATTTTGACGATCGCAGTTTTTCAAGTTAGATTAATTCTTCATTGACTTTTATTGTTTAATCCAATTTGATATTTGCGCTTTTATTTTCGCATTTAGCGAGTTCACAAGGTTTTATTTGAAATATAAATAATCCAAATTAAATGTAAAATGCACTTTTCTTTATTTTCGCACATTCTTAAAATTGCGCAACTGTGTAAGTTAGATGACACCGTCAGTTGTGATAACGCGCGCACTTTATCAAAATGAATTCGACGAAGTTGAATTCATTTTGACTGTAAACGAAGCCCAATGGGGAGGAGGCTTCGATTACAGGTGCGCGCTGGGGTGGGTGGGAGGACAGCGCGCCAGAGCCTCCCATAATGGGAGATTTTTGTGAAAAATGCACTTTTAAAGGCCACTTTTCTTTGTCAATTTTCTTTTTTTTTGGCTAATTCTTCAAATTTTTTTGAAAAAATTTCCTGTCATAATCGGTAATTTCAATAATTTCAGATAAATAAATTTATCTATGTTTCGTGATAATTGTAATTTCATTGGGTTGATTTGATTTTCATGATTCACATATATGATTTCAATAATTATTATAAATCATATCATTGTTTTATTATCTTTTCCTGATAATTTTAATATATTGAATATTCAATTTGAAATTCATTTGCGATAAAGAAATTAAGTTTGAAAGATTTGAAACATTTACAAACTGATACCAAAGTGATTGATCACTTTTCCTTTTCATTTAAATTTCATTCTTTTGGATAAATGAAAATAAATAGGTTGACTCTTCAAACAAAAATTCGAAAGATATCATGAAAGTTAATTAAGATCGAAGAAAATAAATATGATTGAGCACATTCATGTGAACACATTCATATAATTGACAACCACATGGGTTAATATTCAAGCTATGTTGAACAACATTCATGGATTAAAGCAACAATTTCTTAAATAATAACACTTTGGGATATTAAAATGTAGTCAAATGGGTTCAAATCACGAAATGTTTTTGAAGAAAGTTAAGATAGACTAATGGGAGATCAACATTTTGTCACATGGCCGATCTAACCCTAACCTAACCTAACCCTAACCCTAACCCTAACCCTAACCCTAACCTAACCCTAACCCTTAACCCTAACCCTAACCTAGTCAAATTCATGGATGAAGAAAACATAGAAAACGATTCATCTTCATCTTCCTCTTCTTCTGAACAGTCAGAAGTGAATTCATCACAAGAAAGAGCTGAAAAAGCAGAAATGGACAAAATCATCGAAGGCTTCAAAAGAAAGCATGCACCGCGTATGCCTCTTCCTGTGATCCTTCCGCCACAAGAAGCAACTCTTCAGAATCCATCTTATGTGCCTCGAAGACAAAGACAGAGAAAAAATAATCAAAATACTTCACAAACATCTTTGACTCATTCAATTGCTGGCATTGGCACAGGAACAGGCGCATCTCCTTCTTCATTGCCCAATGAATCTTTTCTTTTTCTTCCTCAGTCATCTCCAGCGGTAACTGACCTCTCTCTCCACCCCAAATCACCTCATCGCTCTGAGATTAAAATGACCTCCGCATAAGGGCAATGCACCCTCTCCTCCTCCGATGCTATCTCAACTGCTGTGCGCAAGTGGCTGCTACTTCTGGCGCTTCCTCCTCTTCTTCTTCCTCCTCTTCTTCCTCGTTGCTTCGCTCTTCTAGAAACAGATTTCTGACAAGCGAAGAGCAGCAGATGAGGAGGATGAGGCAGCAGTTCGGAAGAAGAAGGAAAATACAATATTTTGTTCTCCCTCCCGATGTATTTGAGGCACTGCCGCTGTTTGCAGAGTTTCGGATGGTGGAGCGGTATGCAGAGAATCTGGAGAATAGGAAAAAGTTGAAGGCGATGAAGATGACTGAAAAGAAGAGGATCAAGAAGTGATTTTTGGAGGATTCAATGAACAACCCCAAAGCAGTTGTTTGAAAAGCAAAGATAATCAAACGGAAGCAGAAAAGAATACAAACACAATAGAATCAATGAAAAACGGCAGAAAAGACGAAATCCATTCCAATGAGCCAAAACCAGAGCCTCTTTCATCACAAGTCCAGCAAAAATTGCAGTAACAGAACACAACAACATCACCTTCTCCACAACCTAAACAATACTCTTCAGGAAGAGGCGCCTTTGGAACGATACACTGTACGAGAGGGAAGCGAATGGACGGTGGATGGAGAGGAGTCAAAGGGAGAGCGTTGATTGTGTACAGCCAGGAGATGGAGATGGGGAGAGGAGCTGTTGGTGCATCAACAATACAGCTATCGCCTGTTGTTGGAGGAGGTGGAGTGGGAGGAGGATGAGGAGGAGGGGTGACGTTGGGTGAGAATGGGAATGAAGGATTTGAATAAAGAAGTTACAAAGGCAATGACAGATGAGTTTCAGAATGAGAAAGGGAAAGGGGACGATGAAGAGGCGAAAATCACGTTTGGCTCATTGGAATCTGATGATCAGAGAGAAAAACTGCTTTGGCTGATGAAACAACAGGAGATACAGAAGAAGAAGAAGGAGAAAGAAAAGCGGGAGCGCAGAAAAATGGAGAAAATGGCGAAGAAGATTGAGGAAAAAGACAAAAAGCTGTTTAGCAGCATCCAAGGAATATTATAACCACATCTTGAGACAGGCACTCCGACCAACCAGAAAGAGAACAAAATGGCCAGCGAGGCGCAGCAAGAGGCGAAAGAAAGCCAAACGCCAATTTTGACAAGAGAGCGGAAATAGGACAGCATGCTGAATGATTTAGCGAATTCTGACCTGGAAGATTTGAGCGATGAACTGGATGTGCCCTGCCGTTATGTGCGAATCAAAAGCGAGGAAAATGGGCAATTTGTGTGGAAGTTACAGGAAGTGCCTGTGTATGCGGCAGTCGACGCGAGGCAAACAAGAACGCGGTTGGATTTGATGAGTGCGCTGAAGAGTGTTCTAAAGCAAAGCCGTGCGGAACTGCGAAGAGGAAGCAGATGTGACACACAGAAAGGGAAGGAAATGAGCAGGGAAAGGATCACCGCTGCTGTTTCAGAAGGAGAAAGGGATAAGAACATTCAGTTAGAACAGCGTGCCTGGGAGAAGAGATGAGCTATCGTTCTCAAAATTGGTATCTTTCTCCGCTTTACAGAATTCAATGGAGATGGATTTGATGTTGAAATGCCCTGCCCTTAATTAGGTTGCGCCTTTTGATTCAGCTGCTGATCTAACTGCAAATGAAAATATTTCTCTTCATCCTCTTTCTCATTGCACTTCTTCGCTTGTCAATTTGTTCATGTTTAAAAACACCCAGCAGCAATCTTCTCCTTCTTTCAGAACATCTTTGTTTCCTTACCTCTTGTCTTAAGCTGTTCATCCATCTTCTGCTAATCCTACTGCTTCTGGCTCACTTTCTCAACTCTGTCTTCCTGCTCTATCTCCTGCTCCTTCTCTTTCATTCAACTCCCTTCGAATTTGGAATCAGGCTTCATCTTTCATTCCCATTCAGAAGCACAAAACGTATATTTATTATATCATAGAATGTCTGTATAAATTATGAGACAGCAGAAATGGTTCAATATTAAACCAAGAATGGCCTATCATTCGGTGCACAATTCGTGAAGATTGGATCTGATTTTTTTTTTTTTGGCTTGAAGATTGTTCCGAAAACAGATGGAGCAAGTCAGAAGACGTTATTTGGAAGGATTGAATATGTGGATGATCTTCGAGAGATTGCATAATGTTATGCGCCTTCAGCGATCCGTCGAAGATGAAATGAGGAGAGGAATAGAAATTTGTAAAAATACAAATAATCGAAGGATAATTCTATGAAATAAGTGCGTCTGCAGCGGGCAAAAAAGGTGAAATTGGATTAACAAACGAATGGAAATTTTTGAAGATCTTGCTGATATAATTGAAGAAATCCTTGTCGAAGAGATGAAATAGATGATTCCTTTAAGCAACAGCAGAATTTGCATTTGATGAAGAAGAGAAAATAAATGAGGAATTTTCAAAGAAATATGTTTTATGTGATCCAATGTTAGACTTCTCGAAAGAAAAGTGAAGATATGTTCTCGTATTGAAAAGAAGATGAAAGATTAATGGTTTTTATATTAAATGGAAAATATTCAAAATTAATAAATAGAAGGAATAATAAAGAAATCACTGGAAATGAAAAAGTTCATCATTTCCAGTGATTTTTGTATCAACCTCGCTGAAGGTGAGTGTATGATAAGGAGTAAATGTTGAGCTGAGGAGGGTGAGAGAGGCGTCTGGGAGGAGGGAAACGAAGCCGTTGAGGGCATACTCGATGGTGGCACATGGGGTCTGTAGGGGTCTGCCACAGGCATCTGTATTGGTTCCGTTGCTGGCAACGATTTTGTTCAAAGCGATGAGGAGGAGCCAGCTGTTGAACTCGACTTTATCAAATAATCCACTATATCTGTATACGTTTGACGGATTTGACAAATCAAATTAAAGGAATGGAGATTTGTTGGCTGTGCAAAGACGAAGAAAAAAAAGAAAAATAACAATTAATAATAAATTGGTTTCAATAATTTTGTTTTTTTTTTTTCTTTTTTGTTCTTCTTTTTAATGTTTTCTTTGCAATATTTTGTTTTTCCAGTTTTGAAATTCCTGTTAACCATTTTAAAATAGATTTTTCATTTTTTTTTTTTTGAAAACTTGATCAAAATATTCAATTTCACAAAAAATCGAAATGTATGGTTTTTTTCATATTAATGAATACAACAAATATATATTACAGAAATAAAAGCTTAATACCTGCAAAAAAAATCTATTTTTCTCTTTGATCAAAAATTACCACAATAAAATTTATTTTTTCGATTTTTGATCTTTTTTTATGATTTCAAAAAAAATCACCCATATCACAATTTTTTCATTCAAAATTCCAAACTTGTGATCAAATAGATAACTTTTTCGTTCGAAATGAAAACATCTCTTGTTTTCGTTAAAAATAAAACAATTATCTTAGAAATGGAAATTTATAAGAATGAATGAAGATTTTTAAATTTTGTCTGCACACACAAGATGCAAATGATAATATTGAATCTATACAGATGCAAAAGGGAAAAAAAAATTGTTCCCGGGAAATTCCAGAAGGTTTTGTTCATAATATAATCCATTTTGATTGAGAAATTCCAATTTTGAATGCAAAAATTGTTAATTTGAGTGGAAATATTCTCATTCAGAATTATTTTTTAAGTATAATTTATTGAGAAATTATTATCATATACACCAAAAATTATTCAACATCGAAAAAGTTTAAAACAACATCGAAAGACATTAATCCAACATCGTAAATATTTCATTGAACATCGAAAATGTTTTATTCAAAATCGAAAAAGAAGATAATTTGTTCAGAATTTCAATTCAAGTCAAAACCAAAATATTTTCATTAACACAAATGTTGATAATTACAAATATTTATTTATTGAAAATGTTTTTCTTTCGTTTTTGACTACTGTTTTCAATGATAACGACTGATATCAATCGATTCTTTTCTCATTTTAAAGATTGAAAATGTTTTATATTATCAGTTTCCAATGCAATAAATGAAATTCAAAACATTTCGTTTTCAATAAATGAGATAAATTTCTGTTTTTTTGTTCAAAAAACAAGATCATGAACTATCCTGTCACTCTTATTTATTTCTTTCATTCCTTAAAATCTCCTGAACATATGTGAAGAGTTTAATAATAATTCAGTTTTATCCTATTTCCACTATTTCACACTATCAAACACCAAAAAAACATCAAAAAATATTTTTCTAATTGAAATTGACAAATTTCTGAGATCAATAACTGAAAGAATAGAAACTGACATGAGCATGAATTTTTTAAAAATTTTTCAAATTTTTTGATGATCAAGAATTTTCGATGTTGAATTAAATATTTTCGATTTCGAATTAAAGTTTTTCGATCTTGAATTAAACTTTTTCGATGTTGAATAATTTTTTGTGTAATATTTGCAAAAAAAAAATTACAATCTAAACCGGATATAATCACGTCGAATATAATCACATTCGTATATAGTCACATTTTTCCATACATGGACATTTTTTGCTTGTCTTTCATTCATTTTCTATCGCATATTATCACAGGGATGAAAATATATAATCACATTTTTAATCATAATGGGTGATTTTTTCAATGAAAAATCGATTTTTTGATCAAAATTTTCAATTTTTTGCTTTTTCAAAAATGTGCTCAAATAAGTTTAAATAATGTGCATTTGTGAAAAAAAATTAATTTCGCAAGAGAAAAAAGTGTATTTGGATAGAATTTCCAAAAATGAACAAATCGACACAAAATTTAAAATTTAATTAATTAAAATTAATTTTTTTCTTTGTTAAGTCACATCACAAAAAATCACAATCGGATATAATCACAAAAAGTTGTGCAAAATATGATGTGATACTATCCGGAAATATTTGTAATTCATTAACTTGGAGAAATAACAGGTTCAATTTTTGAATTCAATAATTTTTTGCAAATAATTGCGACTAAGAAAAATGGAACAATTGATCTCAAAGTTCTTTTAATAAGAATATTTTCAAATAACAGAGACACTTTCAGAATCTTATTTCTCCGAAAAGAAAAAATAACAAAGTAAATATTATTATTCTTTCAGAAAAGAGGTTGTACGAAAAAGAAAAATATCGCATTAGTTCGCATTTGAAAAATGAATAATTTGGTAAATTTTCCATTATACATCCATCAACAACCGTTGAATTAACTCAACTGCCCACAGTAAATAAAAGAATCCACAATTATTAACTTAAACAATATCATATTTGGGTTATTATTTTTGAAATCATATTTTTTCTGTCAAAAATTTCGGTTAGAAAATTATTTTTGAATATTCGTAAATGAACCCTGAAAAGAGAACATTCTAATCCAATAAACGCTTTTCTTTATTTCAGCTTGAAAATATGTTTTTAAAACAGATATTATGAATTTTTCATTTGAATTCAAAATCTCTTCTCAAAGACATATAACCCAAGAAAAGTTATCACCCCGAAAAAAGTTATGATTTCAAAAATAATTACCCATTTATTAACCAAATCGAACAAATTCATCCAATTCTCATAACTGCTATTTCATAAGGCTTTTTTAATTAAAAATAATCTGAACAGGCTGTTGAAATTTTTGAAATAATTTTTAAATGGCAACGCGATAAATGAATACAAAAAAAATGTTTCAACAATTTGCGATGAATTGAAACCATTTGTTTTCGTTTTAAATTATTCAAACCTTAAACAAAAGGGATTCATGATCTTGTATTTTTCTTTAATTTCTCAATTCTACTTTCTTTTTCTTTGTTTATTCTGTTTCTTCTCTGTTTCAATAAATCAGAATACAATAAATGATTTTGGCAAATTGGGCAAATTCCAGAAATAATCGATTGGGAAGATTCATTGACTGATTTTTGTGTTAATTCATGTTTCACTTCACATGTTTTTATTGATGAACTTTTAAAGGAATTTCTCTCAGCATTTCTTTCGCTGTTAAAGTATTCTTTGAGGCAGAGCGGATGAGCAGACATTGTGCACAACGAAAACGGACAAAACAGCAAATTGTAAGCAGAAGAAGCCCCTTTGCAGAAAAAGCAAAGCGAATCCAATTTCAGATTGGCAGCAAATGCAGAGGCAGATAAAGCAGGAAGATGTGAATGAATGAATGTGTGTGATTGGGGTTGAGATTGTGAGTGGATTGAAGAAGCAGTCTGAAGTGTTGAATGGGATTTGTCTTCGTCGAGCATAGCAATCAGCGGAGAATGTAGAGATGAAGGTGAAGTGGGTGGAATGGAGGGTGTGAGTGATATTAATGATGGAGAAGAATTTGACTGAGAGAAAGGCGAAAAATCATCTGCAGATTTGGATAAAGAGGCATCGAAAAGAAGATTGTTCGAGTTTAGATCTGAGCATCCAACAGAGGAAGAATCACATTCAGCTCCATTTGGGGAACAATCAGAAGCCAAAGCTGTGCAATGCTCGATTTGAAAGGCTGATGATTTAGATGCGATGGAAGAAGCAGATGCGATAAAAGAAGCAGAAGCAGAAGCAGAAGCAGAAGCAGAAGCAGAAGCAGAAGCAGAAGCAGAAGAAGAAGAAAATGTTAAAGACGAAGGATTTTCAAAATATGAAGAGAATCCGAAAGAAGAAGAAGAAGAAGAAGGCAAAACATGATTTAAATAATTGTTTGATGGCGTTAATGAGGAACGGGGCATCCGCATCGAAGACGAAGAAGACGGTGGATAATGAAAAGATGGAAGTGTTAAGTCAGAATAATTTGGAGTGAAACGTATATGTGAAGAAGAGGAAGAGGAAGAGGAGGAAGAAGAGGAGGAAGAAGATGAAGAAGAAGAGGAGAAGGAAGAAGAAGAAGAGGAGGAGGAGGAGGAAGAAGAGGATGAAGAAGAAGATAGTTTTTCAGCGCATTCCTCTTCAGCATCAATCACAATTATGTCTGAGTTGAGTGAATGAGACGAATGAAAAGATGACGTTGAAGGCGAATCATCGAACGGCAAAGGAGAAGTGTCAAAAGAAGTGTCTTTTGAAGGAGGAAGAGGAGGGGATGTGGCAAAAGAAGGGGAAGAAGACAAACAAATCACAGGAGAAGAAACCGATGGAGTTGGCGGCAAAGAAAGAAGTGGGGAATAATTTGAAAATGAAAGTGTTTTTGAAACAGAAGAATCAGATGAGCAGTTGTGTGATGCTTCAGATGGCTGTAGATCATCCAGAGGCAAATCAGGAGGAACAAAAGACGAAGAAAATGAATCACAAAAAGACGACTTTTCAGACGAAGAAAAAGGCAATTGCGAATCGTCGGAAGAAGAGCCAACAAGAGATTTGTGATTGAACAACGATTTCTTCGCAGAAGAAGGACAGATGTGTTGAAATAGACTGAATCTATCTGCTTCGTTTTCAATCTTTTGCGACAATTTCAAAACGGCTTTTTTCTGTTTCTTCAGTTTCTTCTTCTTTTTCAGAAGAAGTCTCATTATCTCAGCATTGCTTGAATCATTTCCTTCATTTTGCACTTCTTCATTTTCTTTGATGATCCTTTTTCTTTTTATTGCTTTCTTTCGTCTATAATCAGCTTCACAGTCTTCGCTGCCATTGTCGTCAAACACAATGTTGAGCACTATTTCTGTCTCTTGCTCTGTTCCTTTCGCTCTTCTCTGCATCAACATATATTTTCTGCTTTGTCTTGAAGTCATTCCACAAAAATATTCAGATTTTTTCCGTTTTCTGTTTTCATCGTTTTTCCTTTTCGAGCCATTCAAAACCGAAGTTTCATTCATATCTTTATCATCGCCATCGCCGTCACCATCACCGTCACCATCGCCATCACCATCGAATTCATCGTCTTCGTAGCTTTCATATCCTTCTGCATCGCATTCATCCATTCTGGGCATAGTTGTCTTCTGTCGACTGCAAAGTAAATGGACTTTCTCCATCAGCTTGGCCATTTTCATCGTTGAGACTTCAATAAAACAACTTCCTGGATTCGGTGAAATTATCTTCTGCTTTTGTCGTTCTGCCATAAATCTGTGAGAGCTTTCAGAAGGAATAATAGCATCTGAAAAGAACGATTCAATTGACTCTTCAGAAGAAATAGAATCTGGCAAAAAAAATGTCTTTTTCCAGAAAAATTCATCTTCAGGAGGGGTAGCTGTGGAAGAGCTAGATGAGGCTGATTGTTCTCGTGGATATTCAAAATCTTCAACTGAATGGATTAATTTCATTTGTTTGCATATTTTCTGGATTCTTTTAAGAATAATTTCTTGAAGATATTCTTCAAGAATAACAATTCGAAGATGACTTTTCCATTCAAATTTAGTGCAAGAAGATTCAATATCCTTTGAATTACGAGCCAACTGTTGAAAGGGAAGGTGTTTTTGATGATCGTTAAAAAGAGTTAAATAAGGAATTAAGTAATAAGCCAGTTTTATTAGATTTGTAACACTTCTTGTTCGTGATGGATCCCAGCCAAAATTTTTACAATAAGAAATAAATGATTTGCTCCTCTCAGGGTGCTGCCAAAACCCTAAGAATAAAAAGAATCACAAGATCAATAAAGAGAAACTTTTCTAAACAGCATGCGCTCAAGAAATTACATCCAAACATTCAAATTGAAGAGCTTCATGTTTTGAAGAAAATCCAACAACACATAGGCACTACTTTTTATAATAAAAATTTGTAAAATGCTTGAAAAATATCTCAAATACCATTGTCCAAGGTCTTCCTTGTGAGGTACGATATGCCCCATTTTTGAGATAGCCATTATGCTGAAGCAAACGACGTTTTGGATTAACTGTAAAAAATAATACACATAAAATCAAATTATCAGAAAAAAATCACATGCTGGTAAATCCAATGTATGTTTTCTGAGGAGACACAAGAGATCGTAACAAATAACAACAAAAAAACCGATAGTTCATTGAATGCAAAGAAAAAATCAATCGAAATCCATTACATTAAATAATATTTTTAAAATGGGTAATTTCTTTCCATCAATTT
Organism: Monocercomonoides exilis; assembly: GCF_001643675.1. Taxonomy (NCBI): domain Eukaryota; phylum Preaxostyla; order Oxymonadida; family Polymastigidae; genus Monocercomonoides; species Monocercomonoides exilis. The sequence continues at coordinate 218,722 of NW_027150613.1, read as the reverse complement.
TTCATATCTTTGAAGAACAAAAATAATGACGTTATTACAGATTTTGTAACACAACAATTATTAAATCCATTACACATTTGAAATTTAGATTCAAAATTATTTTTTAGAGAATCAAATATCAATTTTCCTTAAAAAGTTAAAAAAGTGACAAAAATTATCAAAAAGCAGACAAAAAAATATTTTTCACAAAATTCGATATTGAATCAACATTTTTTAAATGATAACTCGTGTGATAGAAAGATTTGTTGGAAAAAATTGATCAATGACCAACATTATACATTCATATGACATCTCTTTGAAAATGGCAGTTAATACTGAGTATAAAATTAGAGATAAATTTTCAAATTGTTTGATCAGATTTTTAAGTTCAACTATTTATTGTTTCAAATATATTTGATTTGATTTGATTGAATAATTACAAATTCAAATATATAATTTTTATGTAATTATAGACCGTCCATTGTTTGTAACCGATGTTAACCCTCCATTTAAGACAAGTATAGTTATAAATCTATCCGATAAAAAGCGATGTTTCTGGATTAAAATTGATAGGGAATCATTTTCTTCTTTGAAGAATAAGAATTCAAATTTTGAAAATCTAATAAAGCAATGTTCAAAAGCATCATCTTTATTTTTAGTTAATGCACGATCGTATATCTCTGGGGAGAAATTTCTATATTTTGTTACGGAGTATTATGAAGGAATACCTTTATCCAAAGAAATATCACACATTCATGAATCCTCAACTCCAATGAGTCAAGAGGTTTGAGCTTTTATACAAGAATTGATTATTGATTCAATTGTGCTGCTTATTGCAACATTAATACAATTATTTATAAAAGCAACTTTTTGAAATTTTGGCTCAGTTAGTAAGTGGATTGCATTCGCTCCATAAACAGCGATGTGCTCATTTGTCAATAGATTTTTCCCAAATAATCATCATGGATCAGCATTATATAAAACTTAAAATTCCTAATCCATTTTTGACTTTCCAAAAATCACAAAATATTCCTCCTTTTGAATCGGAATCGATTTTGTTTGAAAGCATCTTTTAGAAATTTCTCCGTTTAATTGATTAATTTATTTTTATCTCTTTAACTTTCACGTTAACTCACTCGCTCACATTCTCTTTTGTGTATTTTTTTCTTTCTCTTTATTTAAAGCTTTGTGGCACCTGAATTCTTAATAAATGAACAGTATGTATTTTTTTAAGTTTTAAATAACAACCGTAACAATCGTAACAATCGTAACATTTGTAATTTGTTCAAAATTATTTCTTTTCATTTTGCAGAACAACAGATCCAAGAAAAGCAGATGTCTATGCTATTGGAGTTTTATTGTATTATTTGATCACCGGAAATTATCCATTTTCCAGAGATGCCCTTCGAAACTTGACGTCTGAAAGCGAAAAAGATCACCTTGTTGCTGTCAAATTTCCAGAACATATTTTCCCTTCATTTGCCAAGAAAGTGATTTTCATGCTGTCAATTGTGTGCTTTTTGAGTGAGTTGACAATTTTCAATATGAATCAAAAAAATAGTTCTGTTGAAGGGCTTTTCTATGATTACTATTTTGTCCTTTTAAATTTCATTATTTCTTATTTTTTGAAATGAAATGAATGAAATGTTTATTTCTTGTTCTTTTCTCAGAATCCCCAAAACCGTCCGTCGACTGAGATGCTGATGGAAGATGAGGAGCTGAAGCCATACATCGAGAAAATGACAATGTACGCTCGTTCTTTCCATGCGCCGTGGATGGATCCTGTCGACGACGACTTTCTGAATTCGCTTTCTTCGCCGTCTAATCCGCATGCACCGACAAACAGCCAAACAGAACAAGCACCCAATGCGAGCGAAATGTATACCTCATCTTCATCAACTGCTGCTGATCCAAGTGCAACTGCACAACCAATCTCTGCAACGGACCCTGCTTCTGCATCCTCTTCCTCATTCAATAATCTTGCTTCGCCTTCAACTTTGCACGCAATCCCTCAAATATCAGAGTATCCATTCGACACCACTGGCATGTCTATGCATTCACTCACCCCATCCCTCACCCCCTCTCTCACTCCATCTCTAACACCCTCTCTAAACTCATACATTCCTGATTCAGCATCTCAAAATGATGCTCTTTCATTCAGATCTTTTCGTGTTGCCACTCCAGACAGACTCAGTCGCATCACCTCAGTCACCCGTTCCACTCACGGCACAGCATTCACCCAGCGTTCTGAAGCAGACGCAGCACACTCAGACAACTCGACCTCTTCTCTTTTGCATTCCCTCTCAGAAGCTGGCAATCCTCAGGGCAGTCAATTCATCGACTCCAGCGACAGACTCTCTTCTGCTTCCTCACATCATTCACATTCTTCGTCACACCACCACACCATCCAACAGCCTTCTCTGTTCTCCTCTCAGTTTGCACAGCCAATGCCTGTTCAGCCGTCTGCCTCTTCCATCTCCTCCTCTTTCTGGGCAACCAAGTCCAACCCTCTTTTCACTGTCACTCTCTCCACACACAACCTCCTTCTTCAGCACCTCTGCAAATACCTTGCAGCCCCACGCCCATCTGCTTTGCGTGCGGCGCTTGCAGAATTTCTTGTCCATCTGCAGAATCCAACTGCTCTTTCACCGCAGGCCGTGGAAGACAAGGCACTGTACACCAACATCACCTTCTTCCTGGACGAGTGTCTGAATCCAGAGGCATACGAAAGCAGAGAGAAAGTGCCAGTCACACAGGAGTGCATGGAGCTTCTGTGCAACGTCATCTACTTCTCTTTGGAGCTGGCGCCGGCTGCATGTGTGACCGAAGTGGCGTCAGCAGAGTTTGTGCGGTGGGTGGTGCAGCTGGGCAGCAAGGCAGGCGATTTGCAGTCGGCCTTCTTTCTGTTCCCGCTTTACCAGCTGACACGCGCAGAGGACGTGGCAGTGCCTCGCTTGGTTGCTGAATGCGGGGGCTATCAGACGCTGGAGAGGCTGATGGAGGTTGCCGGCGGAGACAGAAAGGTCGGAAAACTGGCTGCGACTTGCTTTCTGTCGTTGGCTGTTGCTGGAGAGACAAGAGCGAGGTATTTGGAGGCTGAAGAGGAAGAGGAGGAAGAGGAGGAAGAGGAAGAAAGCGAGGATGAATCTGATGATGATGACGATGGAGAGAGGGAGGAGGAAGAGAGAATGAGTAATGAAAAAAAAATTCCAAAGGAAAATAAGATGCAAGATTTCAACAAGACAGCGTACAAAATAGATTTGGACGATTTTCAGAAATATTTTTCTGAGTTGGAAATGAAAAACAAAAGTAAAGAAGAAACACAAAAAAAAATGTATGAATTTAGCCATATTTTGTTTATCATGAGTTAAATTTATCTTTTTGAAATTATCTTTTTTTTTAATGATTATATTTTCATTTTGATGCCAACAGCACAAATGCAGATAGCTGGTGGCAGTCTGAGCGGAACAAAAACAGACTGTGGGGTCGCAGCAGCATCCACAGCCATCCCGATTATGCGCTCTTCCACGCTGAGTATCTGCTGCCTCTTCTGCTGAAGCGGTTTGGCGAGTGGGAAGGCGACGACGACGTCAGAGCAGCCATCGCACGCAGTCTTTTGCTGATCTTTCGGATGCGCATTCTGCCTGAGGAGATGGAAAAGATCATCGACTTTGTCACAAATTACGTGTATGATACCCACCACGAGTCATTCAGGAGACTCAAAATGCTCGAAGCAATAGAAAAGGTTGTGGTCATCGTTGGTTTGCTTTTCATGCTTTTCGATTGTTGCTATTAATCTTATTCAAATTTATGAAATATTTATTTCTTAATTCTGAATGTGTGTCACATTCCAATGATTGTTAACTGCATATTAATTATTGCTGTGATTTCCTTTTATTTCCTTTCTCATTCTCTGCGTTAGCGAACCACACGATATTCATCGATTCTTCTTTGCATCAGTTTCTTCCTTTGCTTCTGACAGATGTGAATCGTGACGTTGCTTTTTCTTCATTCAAAATTCTTTCCATGTTTGTGAACTGCGGAAGCACAAAGACGCGCAATTCAGTTGGAGCAGTTCTGTCACAAAAGCAGATTATGAAGATGATTGCATTACACGGACCGAATGGGCTGATGAAGGAGCGGATAAGAGAAGCAAAGCTGAGATTGAAAAAGGAAGAAGAAGGAATGCTTTTTGATGGGAAAGAAAACAGGACAGGAAGAGAACAGGAAGAGATAAGAGAGACAGAAAGCTTAGAAAATGAAAACGACAGAATGGAAACGCGTGGAGATTCTGAAGATGATCAAGATTCTGAAGAAGGCAATGATTCCGCCGCAGAAAGAGAAAGAAGCGAAAGGAACAGAAAAGAAGCATCCTGCAAAACAAAAGAAGCTACAGACGAAGAAGACTCATTTGTGGAGCAGGAACTGGAAGCAAAAGGAAAAGAAATGATGAAGAATTTAAAGCTTCCTGCAGATGTTGTAGACGGTGCTGTCTTTTTAGCTTCTCACTTTGCGAAAGACGTTCAGATAAAAAAAGCGAAACTTATTTATGCACATCCTGAATCGTTGCGCATCACAATCATGATTCTGAAAAAGAGCATCAGAAGAATGAAAAAGCTGGCTCAGAAAGCTGCCTCTGCTTCTTCCTCTTCTTCTGCTGCTGCTGATTCGCTCATGTTGTCATCCTCTTTGAATCCCGTTCCTGTTTTCCAGGAGGCAATTATCACAACGCAAGATCTTGAGCCATTTGTCCGAATTTTGAGGGTTGTTCCAGACGGAATGAACAACACGTTCCACAAGCTGGTATCAGAAATGATCAGTACATCCATCTCGCTCCGCTGCTGCGAATGGAGCATTCCGTCATCGACAGAGCTGGCACAGTGTGTGGATGCCTGTTGCGAACTTCCTATCGACCAGCAGCAGAACGAATATATGCAGCTGCTGATGGTCCTTGCAGAACATGGCTCCCCAGCTGTTATGGAGTATCTCGCTGGACATTCTGTGATGCCACTCTGCCGCCTTCTGAACAACGCAGACGAGACTTCGCTAGATGCTAGCGTGAATTTGGATAGCTTTTTGGAGTGCGGAACAAGAGCCCTTGCGATGTTGCTGGACAGATCAGCTCCTGAGCCATATTCATGGAACCCGCACAAATGGCTTGGACAAATAAACGAAGAAGGATTTCTGCTGAAACTGTTTGAAATGACTGATGAGGCTACACCATCTGTGACAGAATTTGTCTCACAATGCATTCTGTTCTTGTTCACAAATCAGCAAATAGACGAAGCAATCCTCATCGATCCAGCACGAAAAGGACGAAACACTGAAACAGGAAAGATGTCTTCATCGGATGAAACAGAAGCTGGAATGAAGATATCTTTGGATGCGTCATCAGCACAGTCTGAGATGCCTTCCTCCTCTTCTTCACAGCCACTCCACACGCTTTCTGCTGCAAATGCTCAAACGCTGCTTTTATTCCGCCGGCGCATCGAACGACTCCTCACAGAATATCCATTGATGGAGCGGATGAAGAAGGTGGTGTATGGAGTCATCGAGTCTATCAGCGATGCTGTCAAAGCTGAGCTCAACTGGGAGGCGCAAAACGATCTCGAAAGATCCATCGACGCTCTCCTCTCATTTTCTGAATATCACAGTATGCACTCTTTGGATGGATAACCTCTTTTTTTTAAAACATGATTTTGATCTGCGAATAAATCATTTTGAAGAGTTATTTTGAAATTCTTTATTATTCATCATTTCCTTTTTGAAAATCATTTATATTTTGACATATTTTTACCATTTCTTTTAATTTTTCCTTAGAATTGCATCCTCTTCTCATTGAATGCCGAGTGCATGAACATTGCGTTAACTTTCTCCAATCGCCAATCTCTGCGCTTTCTGACGGGGCAACTGATGTTCTGATCAATCTCATCCGTTTGGGAGGGAATGAGACGCGAAGAGAGACTGTCACAGCAATTCCGCTGGATGTTCTCGAAGAGTTGTGTGAAAAGAAGAGAGAGGCCATTCGAATGAGGAGAAGGAAGGACAGCATTCACAGAAGGATCTTTGAGGATGGAGAGGATGGCAACTCTTCATCGAGTACTTTGGAAGAAAGTTCAAAAATGCCCAAACAAGATCAAGATAACAAGGAAAGCAGCAAAAGTGAGGGTGAAGAGGAGGAAGAGGGGGAGGGGGAGGAGGAGGAGGAGGAAGAAGAAGAAGAAGAGATGTTTATTTTATGTGACTTAATAAAAACTGTTGTTCCGCTGATGAAAGAGCTTGGTCCTCTTCGTGAAATGATGAAGACATCAATGCAGTTGAGAAAATTGAACGACAGTTTAGTTCAACACACTCCTTCAGCAATGAACAGCCTCAAGACTCAACAGTCAACAACAGCAGACATTTCATTCGCACAATCAAATTCAGCATCGTCGAGCTCTTCTCATTCAGATTTACAAAACTCAACTTTTGGCAGTTCAACAATGTCGTCCCTCGATCAGCTGCAGCAAACAACAAATTCTCTTTCTGACATTTTGATGAATGGACAGACTGCTTCAAGCTCATCTTTTTCGCATTCTTCTTCACAACCGTTGAATTTGAAGTCTCACAGCGAATATATTCACCCAGAATCTATCTTCACCTCTATCAACGTGCTCACTGATTTTTATTCTCTTCTTATGCGTCTGTCTTTTGGTCAGCGCATTGAAATGGCACCTCTTTCTCTTTTTGCGCAAATAGACAAAGTTCTGAAGCTGCTTTCAGAGACATATTCGCCATTAATTTGCAACACTCTGTGCAAAATCATCACCGCTGTTCTTGCAAGAAATCCAAGGCACACAGAAATGGTGGGCACTGCTTCGTTCATCAGCTCTTTGCTGGCAGTCATTCGGAACAACACAAAGAAGCTCGATTGCGAAGTCGAAAAAGAAGAAAACGAAAAAGAAAAAGAAGCAAACTCTTCAACTGCTCGCCCTCCCCATTTGTCGATTTCATCATCGAAATCAACAGCAATCACATCGCCTTTAAGCGAAGAGCCGTTTGTCTGTCTGCAGCCATTTGCTTCTCATTCGTCAGACACGAAGCAGCGTCTCATCGATCTTGGCTGCTATCCTCTTCTCCTTCGGGGCATCGAAATGCCATCTGACACTCAAATTCCTTTCTATTCTGTGTCTGTTCTCCGTTCGCTGTTGAAGTACGGCAACACATTTGTGAAAGAAGGCACGCTCATTCACCCGAGCTTCCTCTTATTCGAACAGCTGGGCGCTTTTCCAATTCTTACCGGCATTTTGAACTCGGCTGAATCTGATGGTAGAACAAAGTGCTTTGTGGCTGTCTGTCTTCTCATTCTTTTCCGCTGCCAGCCTCTTCCTCTTCTTGTTAAGCCTGTTCTCAACTTTGCAAGTGACTTTCTGTCGAACCCAAGATCGTATTTGGAAGATGCTGGACATTCCGATTCGTATCGACTTGATATGCTTTATGGACTGACGGATCTGATCTTTGATACAGGTACTCCAACTACCTTATATATATTTGTTTATTCACTTATTTTGAATAACTTTCAATATTTTCTTTCTTTCTTCTCTCTCTCTCTCTTTCTCTCTCTCTCTCTCTCTCTCTCTCTTTCTCTTTCTCTCTTTCTCTTTCTCTCTTTCTCTCTCTCTCTCTCTCTCTCTCTCTCTCTCTCTCTCTCTCTCTCTCTCTCTCTCTCTCTCTCTCTCTCTCTCTCTCTCTCTCTCTCTCTCTCTCTCTCTCTCTCTCTCTCTCTCTCTCTCTCTCTATCTCTTTCTTTCTTTCTTTCTTTCTTTCTTTCTTTCTTTCTTTTCTTTCTTTCTTTCTTTCTTTCTTTCTTTCTTTCTTTCTTTCTTTCAATTTTAGCGAATCATTTGGATCTCGTTGAAAGAGGTGTTCTCCATTCCGTTTGTCGACTTTTGGAGAATGAATCGCAGCTGATTGTTCTTCATTCACTTCGATTCGTTCATCAGCTGCACATTGAGGGAGACGGGTTGACAAAGCAAGCAATTGTTTCGCTGGTGAATGCGGATCTATTGAACGGTCTTTTCAAGAAATGGAAAAATGATGATGGCATTCGCCAGATTATTGTAGCATTAATATCAAGGATTATTCGTTAATAGCAATTATTATTATTATTATTTTTTCGTAATGGTTTTATTTTTAAAAAATACAAATAAATAACAGAATAAAAATTTTCAGTTTATATCAAATGTGTATTTATTTTGTTTCTATTTCTGCATTTTTTTCAGATAATATTCCTCATGATTTGTCCTCATTTGATGAGTGATTAATAATTGTTAATTAAATTTTTCGTGTTATTCAAAGAAGCAACAGAGATTTAAATGTCAGAGAAATCTGCTTATGCTCAGAATGAAAAAGTATTATTCTTTTTCTGTATTGCATTTTCTTTGAATCATTTCCAAAATAAACATTTTGCAACCTGATAATCAAAATTTTGAAAAATAAACAATTGAAATGTAACAATAGACTTCATTAGCCAAAAAATATAGAGGCATTCTTTTGTAGATTTCTTTTGATTATTTAACTGTTGTTGTTTAAAATGTCTTTGAAGAAATGATCATAAAACTGAATTTTTGTACTGGGGATGAAAAAAAGCAAGAAGTCCAAATTATGAACGCATTAGTGGAGGAGATGAATTGGGAAGAATTGAAATGTGCATTCACAAAGGGAGTATTTGAGATGATATGCTACATGATTGAAGAAAAGAATTTAACAATTGAAAATGCCTTGTCACTATTAAAATGCGTTGGATGTTTCAAAGAATTGCGAAGGGCATCAAATGTTAATATTGATAAATCTTCTTTGAACATAAAACTTAAAAAGATGATAGTCAGTGAAGCAAAGAAACAAGATGATGATAATAAGAAGGTTCTCAAAGATCTTTGTGAATGCTATCTTCTTTTGAACAAAAGTGACCAAAACATTCCGAATGAATTGCTTCCAATTTATGTTTCTTGCATTTTAAAAACTCTCACGAGCAAAGAAGAAAGTGAGGAAATGCAAAAAGAGGTGGAGATATCTTTATTAGCGTTGAGCAAAATAGACAAATGTTTTGTTTGAATATTTTCTTTCCTTCTTTCCTTATGTTTGAACATTTGTTGTTTTTTTTTATTCTTTTATGTCAGAATGTGAATAAAGAACTATATTTGAATAAGATTACAGAAATCATCAATTATCATCAAGAACATCACAATCTGACGCAAATTGCCTATCAATCGGCCTTGAGATTTTTGCTCCACAGAATTCCCAATGAAAGAAGTTTGGAAGGAGTGATAGTGAATGAATTGCATTTTGTGGGAGAAGCTGAGAAAGAATTGGAAGAGCTTTCGAGGTGTGCAAATTGGAGCAAAGAAGAAAATGAAATGAATGAAATTACTGAATTTGTTGAGATTCTAAAATGGATCGAAGATATTTGGTTTTGCATTGATACGTGTCAGTTATGCAAAGAAGATCGTGAAAAATTGGTTGGATGCGTCTTAACGCTGTGCAGAACAGCTGATGGCAGATCTTCCGAAATTGTAATGAATGGCATTAGGTTATTCAGCAGAATGTTAGTTACCAAAACAATTAAAAACTTACTCCACTGTGGAGTCTTTGACTTCGTTATTAAGGAACTTATTCAAGAAACATTGCATCGAACGTTGGCAGTGACTTTTCTTAGTTTCTTTAATAATGTATCTGTTATGCTTTGCAAAATTGAAGACAGAAACAGCAACGCTGTTGAATTAAAGATGTTAAAGAGAGAAATTTTCGAAATATTTGAGGAAATGGGATATAAAGATATTTTCACAAGTTTATGTGGATATTTCATTCATTATAAGTACTATTTAAATATCCCAACTTGTCCCAATGATTATTTTGTATTGTGCTGATTGAATCTTATTGATTGCTAGAAAATGCTTGCTCACATGCATTACGAAATTTTGATGAATCTTTAAAACAAATATTTTTTCATCTATATGCATTCTTTGAAAATTTAATTCATGCTTTCCATATGCATATTAACATCGACAATCTGGCTTTTATTATCACTTCACATTCATCCAGCTGTTATTTTGTTTTTTCCATCGCTAATGAGCATGCACTTTATTGAATAACTCATGGTTAGTAAATGAAAAAAAACTAATCATAATTTATTTTTCACTTTTTCAGATTCGATTTTATAAATGTTCAAAAATCAAACTGTAACAGAATGCATCAATTTAATATGAGAATGTTTCGTTTTCTTCTGTAATGGGAAATCGGGATTAAACTTCTTATTTATATTAAAATTCTTTTCAAATCTTTTGTACTCAATTTTAGTGAACTGGATGATAACCATATTTAATTAAAAATGAAATATGATTATGGGAGATTTATTTGAGAAAAACATTTTATTCAAGAACTGGAATTGAAAAGAAAAAGAAATGTTTGCATACTTTTGTAGATTAAAAAATTTTTAATATATGAGAATTATATCAAGGGAACCGAAGAAAGCTCACATCACAAGTCAATTTTTCAGAGTATCAAGAAATAGGTCAACAGATATTGTGTATCTAACATGCCCCAAGGAAGTCTTGGGGTGGTGCTTTTGATGTATTTTTACGAAGGCACGGATTTAAAAAGCTTCCGATGATGGCTTCTACACCTTTATTTTTCCAGTCTGAAGTTATACAACAGAAGGATGCTCATTTGGTGATAGGCATGGAAACAAGGAATGACGAAAATGTCCTAACATCTCGATGGACTGCGTCTGCTGTTGAAGTGGAGGAAGACGACGACTCTCACCTGGAACTTGTGTTACATACGTTTTTACATTCACAGGGAAGGTCAACCATGCTTCTTCTTTTAGAGCTTGGTCAATATCTTGAATGCACAAAAGCTTTACTGGAAATACCAGAATTAAAGTCTGAACATAAAATTGAAAAGTGTGCTGGTGTTTTTGGTGTATATGGTTTTATTAGAGATGACAATCATCACAAATCGCAAAATTCTTTATTTATGACATATGAATACCCAACCTCGACAACATCTTCTCAAGCAATAACTTCAACTCAAGTTGCTTCTGAAATTTCGTAAAAAAAAACTGCATTTATGTAACATTAGATGGAATTGGAATAAGAAAATTTTATTGAAATAAAAATAATAATTCGAATAACCAAAGTTTATTCCAGATAACACCAGTTTATTCCAATGAAAATTATTTATTCCGAATAAATTTTGTTTATTTGAATAAGTTATTTTAATTCAAACAAAACCTTTCAATTCTCATTATGTTTATTCGTGTTAAATTTTAGAAATACATTTTATTTTTCAGCTTTGACCATTTTGCAAGTGTTATGATTGGCTTTGCTTTTTTTTTGAAATCAAAGTAATTTATTTTTTTATTATTTATTTTTTATTTTTTTTATGAAACAATTTATTTTTTATTTTTAGGTTTTTTTTTTTAAGATTTTTAAGTCTTAATACTATTAATTCTGATAAAGAACATAATGATTTTTTTTCAAAAATAAAAAAACAAAAACATTTCAAAGGAGAATCTTTTATTTATTTTTTGCAAATTTTGCATCAAAATATCAATCGAAAAGAAAAAAAAACTCATCAAACTACATACAACCAACAGATTCAAAACATATAAAAATCTTAAAGTTTTAACTTTTAAAACAAACATAAAAATGGTGTGACTGGAAAACATTTAATAGTCAATAGTTAAAAAAAAGTTCTTCAAAACCTGAAAATCAGAAAAATCATTAACTTCATAAGAAAAGATAAAACAACATTTAAAATTCAATGAATGTTTGTAATATTTATGAGCGCTTAATTAACTCTTTTCGAATCTCTTCGGCTGCTTCTCTATTTAGAATTTTAAATTCTTTTTCTTGTACAGTTGCTCTCTTTAGTGTGGAGGGGCTTTTAACTCTCAGCGTCATTATATTAAATCCATTGGTTTTAGTAAGGTCACCCAATGGAGTTAGATGAACGCACATTATGTTAGGGAAAAGAACCTGCCAATCGACTGTAACGTTTGCGAGTGAAGAAGAGACAACATGAAATTCTTGTTCATTAGATGAATTGCGCGCAGCAGCAGAGGGAGAAGTGGACGGTCCAGACGAAGCAGATGCCTTCAAATCGTACAAAAACGATGTTCCAGTTGTGATGTGAAACAGCCTGTGTGTTGTGATAACAAGTGCATCATTTTCTTTTCCCAGAATAGAAGTCGATGCAAGAAACTCTGATGCTGTGTGAACGCTGAGAGGTGCAAACAAAACAAGCTCCTCTTTTGGACTGACAAACCCGGTGAGAAGCATACATTCGTATCCTTTGCTTGCTGCCCAATCAAATGTCGTTATAAGCCCGCTCGCCAGAACATTTCGCACAGGTCGTACTCTTCCTCCTTCGCTGCTACTTCCATCAAGAAGATTTCCTGTGTTCTGAATGCCACTCAGTGTCATCGTTGCCAAGTCAAGCACTCCGGCAGTCGGACGTACCACCGCTCCAGCAAGACCCTTCCCTACTCCCTTCATGAATCCAAGCACTCCTCCTTTCTGTGCGCCTTTAATGGGCTGCACAACAATCCCTGCCAGCCCCTTTCCAATCCCTGCTCCCATCGCCACAAATCCCTGTGCTATTCCAGAAAGAACATGTTTTGGTTTCCTTTGTGCAGCACGCTGCTTTCTTTCTCTGATGTATTCATCGTCCATCGACAGCTGCGCAATTCCACGCGACAAAGTGCCTGTGATCTTGCTTGCTGATCCAAACAACGCAAACACTGAGTTCTGAATAAGCTTTGTTCCTCCTTTCCTTAGCCCGTTCAGGAATTCGCCTGGTCCTTTCGTTATTCCCTTTGCAGGTTCATAGAACATCCCCACAACTCCCGTTCCAAGCGAGGAGACGAAGCCAAGAGGATTTCCAAGCAGCTCCAGCGATCCAAGGAGCTTCATTATCTGAGTCGTTCCCTCGGCAATGTAGTGACCCTTGACGCGCGAGACGATGTCGTTAACTTCGCCATGCAGGTTCATCACAAACAATGCATTCAGATCGATGTTGGCGTGGTCAAGTGAGAAAAGAGATGTGGAGAGGCCAAGAAGTGGCTTGAACACGCCAAAAGATCCAAAGCGGGAGATATCACTAATAGAAAGAGACAAAGAGACGCGGATCGGTTGCAAAAAGACGAACTCGCCAAAGATGTATCTTTTTGCAGCTGACTGAGCATTCACCTGCGACGGAGGCATCGTCTCGTTCAGCTGTGTCTGTGCACGAACAGCAAGCAGAGAAGTGATTGAAGGCTGGAAAGGAGTGGAGGAGAAGGTGCGACCAAGACGAAGAGTAGCCAGACAGTCGTTAATGTTGGCGGAAACAATATGATGGTCTTCTTCTTGTGTTACAAGGCGTGAAGAGAGAGAAGAAGAAGAAGAGGATTTCTTGTTCATCAGAGAAGTTATCGGCAGAATCTCGTCCTTCACAAATGACGCCACGCGAAGGAGGAATTCTTCGTTAATGCCAACTTCAATTGTTTGGATGAGAATACTGAACATCTTCACAAATATCATATTTGACTCACCTTTTTGTGTTATGAATGTGAGGAAAATCATCGGATTCTGCTGTGAGTCTCCCATGTTGTTATGCATCTGCTTTGATCTTTCACCGCTTTCCATTCGCTTCAGATTTCTTTCGTTTTCTTTTCCACCTCGTTTTCTCATCTTCTCCTGTATTTCACTCGACTGATTGCCATCAGTTGAGCCCTGCTCCCTTCCAATCACAACAGGATACACTGGAGAAAGGCTCTGATCATCCAGTTGCATTGACTTCATTGACATTTCAACAGACATAGTCTTTACAGTATTCACGTAGCTCAGCGAAATCTTTCCCATCGAGAAGAACATCAACTCTTCAGGACGCTTCGGCTGGAAAAGATCCACCGACCCAGAAGTGTTGAATGAGAATCCAAATCCAGCTAGTCCAAGAATTACTTGCATCGGCTTCACCTGTGAAAGTGGTGCATACAGTTCATCATCATCTTCATCATCTTCATCATATTCTTCTTCTGTATCACTTGCCTCTTCTCCTTCTTTAATAAATTCAGATTTCTTTCCATTGCTTTCAAAGATTTGTGGAGATTGAACAGCGTCGTCTAGAAATGCTGCTGAATTCGTTGATTCTGTTAGAGCAGTTTGCGAATCATCTGTGATTCCAGCAGCTGTCATAAGCGTTGTTACAGGAGCATTTGGAAGTGCTTCTGCATTTTGCTCTTTCTTTATATTCACTTTCTGTTCTTCACTAAGATTTTTCATTCGTTGATTGCTTTCATCTTCAGAGCTATCGTCGCTATCGTCATCTGAACTGTCTTCCATTTCCTTTGCCTTCTCTTCCAGAAGCTTCTTTCGCTCGAGTTCCAAAATTCTGCGCTTGAAAGACTTTTTCATCGAGGCTGCGATTGCTGCTGCTCTCAGCTGCAGCTGCCTCCGTTCTGCTCTTTCAAGGCGCTCAAACTGAGACGTTTTTGCGCTTTTTTCGTGGTAAGAAGCAGACATCACGAACGAAATTCCGATTGGAAAGGCAGAAATATATACTCGTTCTGTAATAAAGTCTTCTCTCTGTTTTTTCATCATAGCTGTCTGTGGAGATGACGTTGTTTGAATGGATTTCCTTTTGTCTTCGTGCAAAAGAGCAACCTGTGAAAGTGGTCTTGTTAGAGTAATGGCACCAAAGTCCTTCATTTCACCAAACGCATATTCTCTTTTCTCCTCTGTTCCTGTGAAGTACACAACAATCTCCTTCTTTTCACAGCAGTCAAACCACGCAAAGGGTACTCTTGTGAACGGAGGGACACGGAGAACGCAAGAAGTCAAGCCATTTTCGAGTTTTTGTGGAATGACGCGTAAGTTAATGTTTTCAACAGCATCCAAAGTTGCAGAAGGAAGTGATGCCAAACAGGATTGCACAACTGTTAGCGGGAACGCAGTTTTGTTGATGATTGCGTAACGTGTTTCAAGACGCTGTTGTGGTTTCATAAGATTTTCATTCTCGTCCTTTTTATCGTCAACTCCTCTTCCATTTGATGGAGCATCACTTTTCTCTTTTTTGCTCGCTCCTTCCTCTTCAGCGTTCACGAGAGAGATTGATTCAGGAGACAACACTGCCTCCAGTCCTTTCGTGGCTGGATGGTGTCTGATGTGGATGTTCAGTGTGTGTGGATAGTCTGTTCGCTGTGGATCGACAATAAACAGCGCATGGTCTCCTTCAGCATCAAGCGGAACAGGGCCTGACCAGAAAAGTTGTCTGGGGCTGTAAAATGGAATCCCTTCAAAAGAAACACAAGTTGAAGGCATTGAGCTTGCTGATGAGGAAGGATTGAGTCCATCTGAGCCATCTCTTCTGAGTTCGTTGGCTCTGTTCGGATCATTAAATATGTCTGTCACCAGTGCAAATTGCACAAGCTTCTTTTCAAGCGAATCTTTCGAATGATTCGGCCATTCAAATGAAAGTGGAGCAGATTTTGGTAGAAGAAGCAAAGCCTTGGAATCACCAGCCGCCACCTGAGCATAACGCTCAAAGAGAGAAAGCTGATTGCTTTCGCTTGAAGAAGAAGAAGAAGAGGAGGAGGAGGAGGAAGGTGAAGAAGATTTATCCGACACAAGACTTTTAGCGGAATCAGGCATTTGATCATCTGAGACAAAGGATACCCTTCTGTAAGACTCCGAACCTGGCTGGTACTCTCTCATCCATATTGAGTAATTCTCGTATCTTGACGAAATAACAAGCTGCGGCGTAAGTGAAACAATTGTAACTTCGTCAAATGGCGCAGCTGCCGTTCGGGTTGTGACGCAAAAGACTGTTTGAGTGCCATCTTTGCGTCTAAGTGATATCTCACTTGTTCCATTCAGATTGTCAAACGAAATTGGCTGAGTTTTGATTGGTTTGTGGTCGCGTCTTTTGAAGAAAGGATCGGATGGATCGCATGTTTCAGCTAATGCAAAAGAGGTCAGCATTTCAGACTGCTGCTTGTCATTCAAATAAGTAAATGGAAGGAGCGTTGCTGCAGGAAGTGGCTTCACTTTTGCTCCCAATGCTCTTGCTCTTCCGAGTAGTTCTGTAGATTCTTCTATTTCTTTTTTATTTTTTCCGTTTGTTTCATCGGACTGATCTTGTCTCATATAATCAGCTCTGAATGATTCTCCTCTCTCGTCCTCTTCTCCATTCGGTTCAGCAGCAAGCTTCTCTGCAATTGCACTCGTTTTCTCGCTTCTCCAGAAATCTTCTGCAATTCTGTCTTCCTCTTCGCTCTTCAGCCGCAGAATACGTTCTTGATTCACAAGCGAGCGGACAAAAGGCAATTTTCCAGGTGCATAAAGATAGTCTCCATGCGGCGTCTTCTCCTGAACGCACAGTAATGGAATATTGGTTCTGTTAACGATCCAGAATGGAGTATTAAACTTGATAATTCGAGATCCACTTCTATAGAACCTGTTCTTTACCAGCAAATGCATTCCATTTAGCTCAATGCGAGTAATTGCCTCACAACTTTCAGGTGACAATGGAACATAAAGCGATGGCACGTCTCCACTGAAGAGGACAACAGAAGGAGAATATTGGGCATTGATAAGATCGAATTCCTCAGGCTCTGGATAAACAAAGAACGTCTTCTCGTTTTCGGTGTTTGATGTCGATGAA
The DNA here is from genome assembly GCF_001643675.1 of Monocercomonoides exilis. Lineage (NCBI taxonomy): Eukaryota > Preaxostyla > Oxymonadida > Polymastigidae > Monocercomonoides > Monocercomonoides exilis. The sequence continues at coordinate 202,060 of NW_027150613.1, read as the reverse complement.
GATGAAGATGAAGATGAAGATGAATCAGATGAATTGGTGGAAGAAGAGGAAGAGTTTGAAGAAGGATCAAAGATCGGATCAGAAGGAGGTGCGAAGATTGGCTGATATGTTGCAGGTGCATTTGTTGATACAATATTTCCATTTTTGTTCTCGGAGTTTGGAGTTGATGCTGTTTCTCCTGAATTCTTGTTGGATGTGCCAACAGATGCCAAAAGCTCGGCTGCTTCTGCTTGCTTTGCCTTTAGCTGCGGAAAAGCGATGCTTCCGGATATTTCTCTTTGAAGATCAAAATGATAAAATGGTAGAAATCTGCCAGGAAACATCAAATGAGGTGGATGCTCAATTATTGCCTGCTTTGAACTATGACTTTCTGTGTCGTTATGAGTGCTTCTTTTCTTTTGAGAGTTATTTTTGGCTTTTTGCACAGAAATCTCTTTTTCTTGAAGTTTGAATGCGATCTGTAGAGGAAGAGTGTTTGTGACAACCAAAGGAGGAGATAGAATAATCTGAATGACATCTGAGCTGAAGAAATGAGAAGCAAATGGAGTCGATTGTTGAATTTGTCTTGCGTTTGCAGTTTCTTCTTTTTGCTTCTTTCCTTTTCCTTTTTCCTTGTCTTTATCTTTTGTGCCATCAGCAGGATTGCATTGGGGTTTGAGGCTGATTGCATGAAACACAGAAGAAGGCGAAGAGGCATTTACAGACTTCTCCTTCGACTGATTTCGTGTGATAAGATGATCCAACTCGTCAAACGGAGGCGCAAATGACATGTCATTCATCCCAATTTTTGCGCTTACCTGTTCTTCTTCCATGTTGTCTTCTTCTCTTTGAAGCCGTATTTCCTCTTCTCGCTGCTCCGGAGTCTTTGGTTCTGCAATCTCCTTTTCGTCGTCGGATGCAGCAGCCGTTTCGTGCAAAAGTGCGTTTTTCACAGAAGACGAAGGAAGAACACGAGAAGAGAGAGCAAAAGTTGCTGTGACTGTCTGTTGAACAGTGTCCTCAACATGAGCAGTCTGGTCTCCTTCTTCCTGGTTGATCGAATACGACGGGTTGACAACAGAAGGGCCTTTTGCTGAAGAAAGGAGCATTATGCAGGCACCTTCGTCCATACTTGTCACTGGTACAGGTGGAGTGGCACTCCATTGGGTGAAATGCCCTTTAGCCTCAAAGAGCGATCCATGGATAGGAGTGACGCTCAGATGAGAGAAGCTGTGCTCAATTGGAATGAAAAGTGTATCACCAGGAAGGACTTGCTTTGTCCATTTGGTCGAGTCACTTGATGTTGATAGATTAGAAGAAGAAGAAGAAGAAGAGGAAGAAGAGGAACTTGTGTTTTGCTGCAAATTTGTTTGGTATTTCTCCAATGTTACAAGCACAGGGAGTGTTGTCTTGTTCGAGAATGTTTTTGTGCTGTTGATTAAAAGTACTCTCCGTCCGCACATTACAAAGTTCTCAAGTCGAACAACAAGCCCAGTTTCTCTTTTGTCCTGTCTGAGCATATACGCCGCAACAAATGGGCGAGCAAGATTTAGAGGTGGAAGCATGTCGAAGCCATCAATTGCAATATTCACAGGAATTACAGTCGACGAAGAGGAGCTGCGCTTGCTCTGATTCTGGTTCTGGCGGAGTGTGGAATCAGAAAACGGAATCCACGGAATGTCAAACGGAATGGACGAGTTGTCTGGAACAGTTTCTGTCAAATATTCCTGCTGTGATCGAGGAGTCGATGAAATCGCAGATGAAATAGAAGCAGTTAATGCAGAGGTCGAAGAAGGCTTTTCACTGCTTGATGATGATTGTGGGGCAGGAAGTCTTTGTAACTGACCATGTACGGAAGAAGGAGAAGCTGCAACAGGAGTTGTTTTTATTTCTTGAATGTTCCCAACAACACGCTCACCTCCTCTCAGTGACGACGCAGCGAAAACAGGGTGAGGAGTGGCAAATGAAGGGAATATGAGATCAACACTTTTGCCTGAGCGATTGTAGACAATAAATGGAGTCACCTCACTGGCTGCCGGCTGTTTAGAGGAAGAACTCAAAGCAGAGGCAACAGAAGATTTTTGTGATGCAACAGAAATTTGAGACGACAAAGATTCTGTTGATGGAGACACTTTTTGCGGAATGATGGAGTTTCCAGGTGAATGCAAAGGAGAATGGAGAGGTGAGTGAGAAATCGGTGAATGTGAAATATGAGCACTTAAATTAAGTGAATCTCGCTTTATTTTTGATTCAAGTGTCAGCTGCTTTTTGTGTGAATGACTCTTTTTCTCGTTTCTCTTTTCTCTTTCCTTTTCCAACTGCTCTCTTGCCAATCTTTCCTCTTCTTCTTCATCTTCAACAGTTGCTGATTTGGCTTTGGTTGAAGTTGCATTTGATAAAGATGGCTGCGATGACCCATCTGTAAGTGCATGATGAGACATCAATCGTTCTCTGGCCTTGGCCTTCTTCCTCTTTCGCTTTATTTCCTCCATCGCCTTCTCTTCTTCTGTTTTAGCAGTGAATGCATTTATGAGCGTGACAAGCGATGCGACAAATGGAGATGTGATGTTGAAGTTCCACACATCAGAAGAGGCAACAGAAAGAGACATTGACGGAGAAATTGAGGGGTTCATCCGCACAGAAAGCGCAAGAGGCTCCAAAAACGGCTCGAATGACATTCTCAAGTCGTTGAAGAAGTTGACTGAGATGATCGTGTCAACTTGTGCGAAGAGCCTTGTGAATGTGCCTGGAAGAGGAGGGGGGCGGAGATAGCGTCGTTTCTTCGATAGACGTTCAGATCCGCTGTTTGATGTTGTGGAAGAAGTGACAATTGCAGTTGATGAAGCCGAAGAAGAAGAAGGTGATGGTGAAGAAGTTTGATTTTGAAGAGCAGAAAGAGAATAATCCTCGTTTGCATCGGCATCTTCAGGGAAGTTCTCCTTTCTCCATGCAATCCACATCAGCTTCCCTTCGTTCGTCAGCCGTCTCTTTTCAGACTCCTGCGAATATACTGCCTGAGTCTCTCCAATCAGCAGCCTGAAAAGCGGAAGTGGTGACACGGCATCGTTCACAATGACAGCGTTGATTCCAGTGAAGTGGGCAGCCACATGCAGACACGAGTTCGGCACAACCGCCAAGCACCGCCTCTTCAGCTCAATCCACGCTCGTCTGATGAAGTCCTTTCTGATGCTCCTCTCCTCTTCTGTCTCTTCCAAATAGTCAAATTCGTCTACTTCATCCTCTGAATCTTCGTCGCTGCTGTCTTCTCTCTTTCCATTGCCAGTGATCTTTTTGTAGTTCCGCACGTATTCGTCATCGTCACCCCATTCATCTTCGTTTGATCCGTCCCAATCGTCTGGATATCCGTCTTTCAATATTGTCGATCTCTTCTGTTTGTGCTTTGCTTCCTTCATTCTCTTCTTCTGCCTCTTCACTTTCACTTTCTCCGCCTTCTTCTTCTTCTTCTCTTCTTTCTCTTTCTTCGCAATGGCTTCTCTTGTCAACTTGTCCAATCTAACAGCATCATGCGGTAGTGACTCGTATAGCAGATCAGTCGTGACTGAATCTTGTGTCAGGGCCAGGTCGTTCTCAAAGGCAGAAAGAACAGAAGAAGAAAGCGAAGACGATGCTCCTGGAGAAGAGGAAGGTGGAGCAAAAGCAGAAAATGAAGAGATTTTGCTAGTCTGATCAGAAGATATCTCTGAAGAGCTGAAGGCATATGATCCTTTGTCTCCAATCTCATTCGATGAAATTGCTGAAAGAGACATTTCAGAAGTTTCTTCTTCAGAAAGATCAACGAACGCTTTGAAGCATCTCTTCATCTTCGTTTTATAAAGGTTTGGATAGGAAAGAGATGAATGAGAAGTTGGTGTGTCTGATGCAACATTATTCGAAGAAGTAGCTGAAGAAGAAGACGATGCTGATGCTGATGCTGATGCTGATTGTGATGAAGATATGCTCATTTCTGTAGGCATGTGATATGGTTCATATTCCTTGTTCCACTCTCCCATTGCTGTGTTGTATATTTTCATGGCTTCTTTGATTTCTCTCAAATACATCTCCATTCTCAGTGGTGTTAATGTCTCTATTTTGATGTGTCTGAGAGGAATTGTGCTTTCTGCAATAATCTTCGTCTTGTGCTTCAGAGTCAGATCTGTTCCTAATGAAGATTGGACAGCAGCAGACGAAGAAGATGATGAAGCACCAGTGTTGAGAGTGAATTGCGTGTAGTTGGCTTCCACACTGAAGCTGTTGATCATCAAATCCTGCGGTGGCTGGATTAGCTGCGAAAAGGATGACAGATTTGTATTGTTACTCAATTGCATTGAAGAAATCTCTCTCAGAGGATGAGCAATTCCGAGGCAGAGCGAATCAATCGTTGCGCAAACAGACATTTCGCTTCTGACTGATTCATCAACTGCATGATTGTATTGGCACTGACTTTCATTGCTTGATGAAGATTGCAAAGAAGAATGAGAGGTTGCCCTTTCAACTCCCGTTCGATTCTTCGGCTGGCGAATCACAGGAAATTGCAGCGAACGCCACATAATGCTTTCGTCTGTCTCTGGCTCATTGCTCTTTAGTGGAGGTATCTGCTCATAAGTGCCATATCCCAACTCATTTAGATCAGAAGAAGAAGAAGAAGATGATGATGATGATGAATTTTCATTTTCATCCCCATTTGAATTTAGGTCGTTGTTCTTATTCTTTCTTTTCGACATAAGTGTGTTCAAAAACACTTGCGAGCTGCCTAGCATTTGAGGGAATATGAAGAGAATTGGCCAGTCTGGGAACAATCTGCACAGCTCCACAGAACAATGCGTAAACTCAGTGTTGCACAGCTGCCTCTTCTCTGTCATCAACGGTGGACCGCTGAAGAAGTCGATTGTTGCTCCAAACGTCATATAGAGCAGAGGAGCACGTTTGTAGTCGAACCGCTGTGGAACAAGAACAACAGCATTCGTCAAAGAAATGTGCATTCTCATTCCATTCGGAGCAGAACCAGAAAGAGCTGGCTCAGATGAGACAGAATTAGCAGACGAGGCGGATAAAGTTTTTGATGCTGGCACAATTGATAGACGATTGTTCTCTTTCTGAGCATCTACCTGCTCTTTCTTTTTAATTGACTCAGATTTCGGAGTTGTGCCCTTGTTTAAGGATGCAGAAGTTGATGATGATGATGATGAAGCACGTGAAGCAGGTTTTTTCTCGTCTTCTGAATCGCTTTCACTGCTATCACTACTGTCGCTACTGTCGCTACTATCACTTTCATCGTCATCGGAATCGCTTTCATCTTCTTCGCTTTCTTTCTTTTCCTTTTCAGCTTGCGACAATTTCATCAGCAATTCCTTCTGCTTTTTACGCTTTTCTCGTTCTGAACTCTCCATCGAATGCTCCCACATTGCTGCTCCAATCAGCTCCACGAAAAATATATATTCATCCAGCCTTGATGGCGTGCCACAAATCAATGTTGAGCATAACTTTGTGGCAAACGCATCTTTTTCACTGAAAAATGGTTTTCGGATATTTGGACTTTTTTTAACTTGTTTGTCTTTTGTTTCACTCTTTTTTCCATCCGCCTTGTCGATCGAAGCAAACCCAGCTGGAACTACATTGCCTTTCGATGAATTATTTTTGTTAATTTTTCTGTTTTTGTTGTTCTTTGCATCTTTGTTGTGAGATTTCTCGCCATCGTCTTTAGCATTTCCATCATTTGGGGAGAACATTTGCATCAGTGCATCGTAATAATCCATAAAATCTTTCAAATATTCTGTGTTAGCGTTTATAACTGGTTGATACACACTCACAGACATCGAATTGCTTCCTGTAAGATCGGTGAACATCGAAAATACAATCACATCCTCGCTTCCATTTGAGCAATTTCTGTTGTTGCTGCTTGAACCACTGTCTGCATTTGTGTCGACTGGAATGAATGAGATAATCTTTCTAATAACAGAAGAATATGCAAGTTTCAATTCATTTGTATTTGGAGACGGTTGAGGAATAGTAACAGACATTGGAGAGCCAAACACAGATGAATGAGTCATTGGCGTGAATGTGAATCCAGAGGATGTTGACGGCGGTGCATAAGGCTGTTGAGAAGATGGTTGAGCAGCAGCAAAAGGAGAAGATGAGCCGTTTGAGTCAAAGTTAGGATCTGCATTGGACGGACTGGTTGGTTCAACAAGAAGAGGTGTTGGTGAAGAGTTATTTGAGTTGAGTTGAGATGGCGACGATGAAAGAGTGTCGAATGAAGCATTTGGTGATTGCAGACAAGAAGGATAAGAAGAAGGTGAAGACACAGCAGCTGGGAATGAATATTCCTCTGTTGGTGTTCCTCTGACGTCCTTCATCCACATGTCTCCCACCCCAACAGTCAGAAGTCTTTCTCCATCAACCCACGAAGTCTGCTTGTACCGCAGCGACTTCACAATCAGTTCTGTGTGCGCTTCTTGTCTCACATGCAACGCATCATCGTCGTGTAGCACCATCGCAATAAGTGGAACCTCTGCGGTGATAGCCATCGACAGTGATTTAAATCGCCCTTTCTCTTCAGCTACTTTGATTTTCTCCTTAATGCGATTGAAGTAGGATGCTGTGCGCATAGAAGACATTGCTGCTTCTTCCTCGTTGTGCTCAGCAGCTTCCAACTCATCTCTTATTGTGTCATCATCTTCTATTCCCAATTCCTCTACTCTCTTTTTCCTTTCTGCTTTTGCCTCAGCCTTCTTCTTCTCTTCTTCATCTTTTTTCTTTTTCTCATCTGTTTGTGTGGCATCATTGTATGCTTTGAGAATCAAAGAGAACAGACGAATGTGATTTGGATTCATCGACAACAGAACAGGGTCAGTGTTCACAGCAACAAGCATCTGAGGCTTTCCAGCATTCATCGCAGCATTCGGACGAATGTTACGCGACAAACAGCACTTCATTCCAAAGTCAAAGAGAAAAGACTCCTTCTGAGTGATGAGTGGAGAGTATTGTGGAGAGGATGAGAGAAGAGCAGCAATTGAAGCAAAAGTAACTGAGGGTTGTGCTTCGAATGTTGAAACTGCTGAAATGGTTGCTGAAGATGATGCGTCAGGCAAACTTAGTGGCACAGATGAAAATGGAGGAGATTGCTGTGCAAGAGCAGAAGAAGAAGAAGAAGAAGAAGCAAGTTCTGCTTGGGGCAGTTGAGATGGCGCACTTGGAAGACAATAAAGCGGCTGAGGAGCAACAGACAAGTCTTGTGCTCCGACAGTCACAATGGCTGGCGTAAATGTTGATGAAGCAGCACTCTGAAAGAACGAAGCAGCAGAAGAAGACAGAAACGAATCGCGCATGTTGAATGTTGTTAAGAAAAGAGGATGGTCAAAATCAATCAGAACACGAGTGATGGAAGTATTGTTGAGCAAAACATGAATGTTCTCCTTCACTCTTTCTCCATAATTCGGATTCAGATGTCCGTCTGGAAGAAGCCAAAGCGACGAATTCAGCGAAGATGAAGTGATCTCTTCATCCAGCAAAATAGATGGCTTGTCCAAAACGGCTTTCCATCTGTGCAATTTGCGTCGCTTTTGAGAAACAACATCTTCGCTTTCAAATTTGATTCCATCCTGTTTGCTATCAAGCAGCTCATTGATCTTCTTCTTGGCTGCATTGGCTCGCTCCACATCTTCTTCGATCTCTTTCTCCCTTCGCTTCTCCTTTTCTGCCACTTCTGCCTTTGGCATCACCCGATGTGCCGTCTTCACTCCCATCGAGCCAATCTCCACAACAAGCAATTCTCGCGAGTTCGACGGAGAAGGAACAAGAATCATCGGACTTTCAATAATCACATCCAGTTTCATAATCGGAGGTGGCTTCTCGCTTTTCTCTTCTTTTTGCTTTTCCTTCTTTTTCAGCTTTTCCTCTTCTTCTTTCAGCTTCTTTTCCATTTGGATTCTTCTTTCTTCTTTTGCTTTCTTCCTCTTCTCAATTGCTTCTTCTTTAAGTTTCTCTTTCAAAATATTCCTTTCTTTGGCGTCAGGCTTGTCAGACACAAGAGACAGCGAAGATAAATCAGTTGTCTCGGATGCCCCTGTTTCTGAGGCAGAGGAACTGAATGATTCATTCTGCTTGTCGGAAGCAATGGAGATTGGTTGTGTTTTTTGATTGCCTGATAAATCTATTGCTCCTTGTTCATTGCTCTTCGTCATTCCAATTTTCGATAATTTTGTTTGCATTGTTGAGACCCACTGAAGAATCCGAGAAATAAATGAGCCAGTCGCAAGCAATCGAAGAGAAGAGGAACGGAGTGTTATTTCAGTGTCAATGCCCCTGTAAACTTCTAAGCATCTTGGATCATCGCTTCTCTCAAACTTCTGATAGGCAGCAGTGAAAGCATTGGAGTATTCATTTGTGGAAGAGAATGACAGAATGTGAGGGAAACTATACGGAGCGCATGTCGATGGATGGAGCGTGGTGTCGTCACAAAGAAAGATCGAGTTCTGCTTCGAATCCAAGTCAAATACATCCATTGAGTTGAGTGTGGCTGAGGCAGACATCAATGTGTGTGTCTGGAGATAGTCTGCTGTTATGTGCGTGAGAGAAAGAAGAGCCAACGGGCGCAGTCGATGATGCAGAAACACGTGAAGAGAAGAGAACGAGACTTTCAGCTTCAGACAACTGTTCTTCTGTTCAGACTTAATTTGCTCGACTTCCTTTTTGGAATTTTCTTTAATCTCTTCTTCTTTCTCTTTCGTTTTGTCATCAACTGGAGTAGATGAAATAGATTTGATTGCTTCCATCGGAACAGAAACTTGAGCGTACTGTGCCCACTGAAGAAGAAGTGCAACCATTCCACTTTTTGCATTAACAACAACATTTTGAAGGGCTCCATCGATTATCTGCAATGACTCTGATGTTTTTAGAGGTAAATGATTCGATTCTGACTGAGGTGTTGTTGTTGTGGCTGATGAAACAGAAGTTGTAGTCATTGAATTCTGTGAAAGTGATAAATCGTTTGAAGCATCTGCAGCATTTCTTCCATTGTTTTCTAATTCTGCCTCTTGTTTTCTTTTTCTCTCTTCAATTGCTGTGTTCGTGATCGCAGATATTTGTTGATAAGAAACTTCGAGAAAATGATCAAACTTTTCATCTGTATTTCCTTCTTCTTCCTTCAAATCTGTGATTTCTTCCATTTCTCTTCCTTCTTTCTCTTCCTGATACGATCTCTTCAAACATTCCATCCAAAGTTTAATAGACTCATCATCTTTACTTCTCTCTTTTATCTCTGAAAGATTTTGAGTCACCTCTTCTATTTCTGGAGGAAGCGACGGAGACTTCATTTTAGCTGTTGAAACAACCAGTGGCCTTAAAAGAGGGATCCACTCAGATACGAAGTCCATCGAATCCAGATGAGTTGGCTGATGGTGGATGTTTGCTTTGGTTCTGACAAATGAAGAGTTGAGGAAGAGCGATTTGTCAACTCCCAAATAGCGGAGCATTTTGATAACGTCTGTTTCATTTAGTGATTCAAGTTGTTCAGATGCATTTTCTTCTTCTTTTGATGTGCTAACTTTGTTTGAACGTCGAATGACAGAATCCAACGGAATGGCCTGATTCAAAGATGGTGCCAGAATGTATTCGCATTGGGTGATCGTGAACTGCAGCTCATTTATTGCATTGCCTTCGCCAAGTTGACTGAAAATCTTCTTTCTCCGGTTGTTCTTCCGTTTCTGTATTTCGTCAGTTACATAAAGTGATCCTAAAGTGAAGTAGACAGACATATCTTTATTTGTAGACTGTGTAACATTGGCTGAAAGGGCAGACATTCCGATGACTGTCAAAAGAGGAGAAGGCAGATAACGACTCATACAAGACACAACTGATGAAGATGACATTGAAGAGATGGAAGAAGACGACGAAGCTGAAGAAGAGGCTGAGATGCAATGCACATGCGCAGAGGAAGGATCAACAGACACAGCAGATGCAAATGGCAAAGAAAGAGACAAAAGAATGTCGTCTATCTTTGCAGATGCAACCATGGAAACGTATTTTTGATGAATATGTTTTTGCTTTTTGGACAAGGCTTCTTCAGATGATGAACTCATTTGATCATTTGCTTCTTTCTCATCTTCTTTCTCATCGTATTTCTGTGGTAGAGTATATTGACAAAAAGCAGCTGTCACGCCTCTGATTGCAAATGATGCTAAGGAAAGATATGTTGTTGTTTTCTTATTGCCATCTGAATCAATGCCAGTTGATCCTATTGATGGAAGGTCTGTTGTTGCTGTGCTTTGAGAAGCATCAGTATCAGTTGCGTTTATTCCGTTCATTTCCGACTTTTCAATCTCCTCTCTTTTCTTTCGCATTGTTCTCATCTTCTTCTTCGATGCTTCCTTTTCGGGAATAAAATAGGAAACGTCAATTAGCGCAAATGTTGCAGTTGCTGCAATGCTCGAAATCAGCGAAGTCAAAGGAAGAGTCGAGCTTGCTGCTTCTGCTCCGTCTTCACTCCTCAGAATTGCTGCCATTGCATCTTGTTCCTCTTTCTTTTCTTCTTCGGCTTTCTTTTTCTTCTGTTCTTCCTTTTGAAGCTGCTTCTCGATTTCGTCTTGCTTCTTTTCTTCATCGCTTCTTCTGTCAGCATCCAGCCAATTCGATTTGTAAATGGCAACACATCGCTCAATCAGATGGTTTGTGACACGCAATCTAATTGGAGATACAAAGACGTTCGGCCGAAGTGCAGGAAGGTGATAAGCAAAGCTATCATCGCTATCCAAAAGACGGTCAACACCAACATTTATGTCGAAGGGGGATAATATTTTTGTGATTGTAGAAGATCCAGAGGCAGATGAAGACGCGGGATTGTTCAGAGTCAGATAGTCATAATCGTTAAGCAATGATTCCACATCATCTGTTTGTTGATCTGATAAATTATTTTCCAATGAAATCTTAGCAACATTTTTGAATGGCTGTGAAATTGATAGTAACGAAATGAAATCTTGAGGTCCAACCTCGGCGACGAATAGAGTATTGTTGTTGGAAGGAACTGAAATTGAAGAGGGAAGTTGTGTTGCCTGCGAATCCAAAGAGAAGGATTGCTCAGTTGATAGTGCAGACGCAGAAGTTGACTTCGAAGAAATGAAGTCGCCTTGGTTGTGAATATACAAAACGGCAAGATTGGAAATGACAGCTTCATCGTGTTCAACATAATGCACAGTTGGTAGGTACTTCGGGATGTATGGTTCCTTTGCATCACTTCCCAGAAGAGATGGCACAAATTCAGGCTCTTCTGAATCATGTGCTTGAGGAATAGCAGACAAATCAGTTAATTTTTCTATCTGATCAAAAGGTGCAGGATCGATTCCCAGTATTTTGTGTGAATTTTTCACAGACAGCGAATCGAATGAGACAAGAAATGTGTTGCGAGAGAAAGGCGACTCGGGAACGACCACACGGCAGCGAGACATCAAAATGTCCAGCTTCATCACAAATGCTTGTTTCGAAATGTGGTTCTCTTTTTTCACTTTCTTCCAGAACTTCTCTTCTTCCTCCTTTTCCTTTCGTTTCTCTTGCTCTGTTTTATCTTCAATAAGCTTGCTGCTCTTCGCACTGCTCTCCAAAACATCTTTCATTTCCTCCAAATACAGCAAGATTCGATTGACAAAATCGTTCAGCAGAACTCCCTTCATTTCTGCTATCTTTGCTGCCACTGTCACATCTGCCCCATCAAAATAGCGTGGATCGTTGCGGTTGCTCATTCGCCCACGCAGGCTGATGCTGGCACCTTCGGTCGTTTTGACATCTGTCAAGATGGGAGTAAGCTGTTCTTTTGACAATGGATCTTTGCTGCTCTCTTCTGTATCTTTAGATTCTTGCTTCAATTGATCTACTTCTTTGTATTTCGAAATATCATAATTATTGTTGGAATGTTCCAAATCTTCTTTCGAACTTTCCTTGCTCTCAATCGATTTAACAGTAGCTTCTTCGCTTCCTTTGTGAAATCCAAAGGAGAATATGTGAGGATACCGTGTAACATTCGCACCTGCAATGTCGAACACATTCAATGCTCCAAGATCTGCTGTAAAGTCCATTCCAATTGATTTCATTGCAACCGAAGCTGATGTATTTGTCATCGTCAAAGCAAATAGTGGCTCAAACGGAAAGCCGTATGTGTTAAGATTCGCAGGAATCTGAAGAATAGCCTGTTTGCTTGAAGCTGATTGAAGATTGCTGTTTTTGGTTGAAGAATCAGAAGGTGAAATTCGTGGTAAAATAAGATACAGCGCATGAACATTCACTTTAGCTGATACTGTTGTAATTTCAGGATCTTTGCTTTTCTTTGATTTCAAAAGTATTTCCGATATTTTGTGTTTTTTAGCTTCAGCAGAAGTTTGTTCTTTCTCTTTATCTTTTCCGTTTCCATCTTTTCCTTCTGATGCATTGGTTCCATTTCCAAACAATTCCTGGAACAGCTTCAAAGCATCCATTGCGAGTTTCAAAGTTGTTGGGTTGTAGCACATTATCAGGCGTGTCAGAGTTAACTGTGCATACTGTTCCACATTCTCAAAGAGTGGATGCTCTTTCTCTCTTTTCTCGTAGGTCAGTCCAAGCACATCAATTTCGCTGTGAGAGAGTAACTCATCAGGCGGATTTGACTCGTCGTGTTCCTGTTCCAAGCGCCAATTCAGCCGGCGCGACAAAGAAATCCCGTCAGGCACTTTGATTGCTGCGAGTGGTTCAGACGCATTTGAGCCAAGAAAATACGAAGGATGTGCAAGTGATTCGCCAGCAGTCCATGCGGCCATCGCTTCAGAAGATGGAAGATCCGACGGAAGAGAAGAAAGAATCTTCATCGCTTTTTGTTCAGAAAGAGCATTCGAAGAAATCTGAGAAGAAACAGCTGGAGACACAAGAGGCGTTGTCACTCTGCCAAATGAGGTTGATGGTTTCTTTGCTGAAGCAAACGAATCGAGCACTTCAAGAGACGAGACAGTAAGTGTTGCTGACATGTCGAATGGCCTCTTCACAAAGTGCACGCAGGTGTGTTTAATAGACGCTGTCATCAGCTCCACTTCTGGTGGCTCATTGCTCTCGTAAAACACAGCTGCAAGCGCAGAAGTGGAAGGAGTAGCGGATTGAGAAATAGAAACGCTTGTAGACTTTTCTGCTGATCCATTTACAGAAGCTGAATCAGCTGAAGAAGAAGAGGAGGAAGAGGCAGAAGATGCAGAAGAGGCAGATGGAGAAAGCGAAGATGGAGACTCGCCAAGCGGAGTTCTTTCAGCTGCAGATGCATAGTTTGCGAGTGAATAGCTGGCTGATCTTGACCGTGGTGTTTGGTTGTTTGGTGCAGCCAACCCAACAAAAGTGTGCGACTTCTGCTTCCACTCCATCTGCTTTCCTGGATTCGTCGAAATTGTTGCTGCAATCTCTTCAACAACAAGCGAAGCATCAATATCCACTCGCTGATATGGCGGCTTCACTTTCACAGAAGCCTGGCTTTTCTCATCTTTTCTCATTTCTTCGGCAGTTGCCGTCTGAATCTCTTCGGTGAGTGACATAAGTTGTGCATCATACGAAGGCGGGGAATCCAAAATCGTTTCAGAATCTGATGAAGCCTCTGTTTCAAGGATCGACTCTTTGGCTTCTGTTCCTTTCTTGCTGGATTTCTCTTCGTTGCTTTCTTTTTCCTTTTCTTTTTCTTCCTCTTTTTCAGTTTTCTCTTCTCCACTGTTTCCCAGTGCTTCGACATATGTCTTCATCAGGAATGCAGCAAGCGACACATTCGTATATGATAGAAGCGCATGAATCTTGCTTATTCTTGCTTTGACCTTCATCTGCGGAATGTTCACATCGTCCTGTGCAATCGACTTGTATGCATCAACAGTCAAACTGAATGGAATCAAAAACGGAGACTTTTTCAATGTATTGATAAGGCGGGCTGTGTGTGGAGGGGGTTCAGGTGGATTGTAGAAGCGAGACGAGAAAGAGGTTGGATAAGCAGAAGAAGACGGAGCAGGAGACTGAGAAGTCGAAGAGATCGAAAGAGCAGAAGGACCTGTTGAAAGCAATCGCTTTCGAGCAGTCTGTGTCCATCCTTTGAAGTAAATCCCAACTTTCGCTATTTCAATTTGGAACAAATCGAAAACTGTTCTTTCGCTGATCTCCACTCCTTCTGGATGCGCCGATGTGGTCACAATTGTGGAGTTTCCACGTGAGTGTTTCTTTTCCATCGTTTGTCCTGAATCTTCATCTCCTTCGACATTTGATTTCATTGGTTCAGACGCTTCTGTGGCATTGCTATTCTCTGCATTCTCCTGTCTTTCTTTTTCTTTTTCTTTTTCTTTTTCTCTCAGAGCTGCTTCCGTCGGCTTCGTCACAATTTTAACTGTGCCAAGGTTGGCAACGAGACATGGCGATGCTGGATTAAGTGGCTGAAGTGGAAGTGCAATGTGTGGTGCTTCGATGTTCAGTGATATGTCCATCATCTTCCGTGTCTCCAGCGCATTCAGAAGTTGAAGTGAAGTGCGCTGAGTGAGCGAAGCATACTGCGACCGGAATGTCTTCCGCATAGCTGTTGTGATCTGCGGATCAGCAGACGAGAAGCGCTTCAAAGACGGAAGCAGTCGTGCAATCGAGGAAGACGGCACAACAACATTCAGCGGGGCAACTGAAGCAGCCACAAACAGATCGACTGGAAGCGACAGAGAATTCTGCGAAAACTTCACTTCGATCAGACGCCGATGCCGCACCAGTTGAACAGCACGCATCGACGTCGCTTCACTGGCAGCTGAGGCGAATGCAGACTGCTCAGCTGTTTTGCCCTGTTCGTTTTGCTCTTCTTCGCCTTCAGTGTTGGCTTCATCGTATTCATCATCATCCTGGTTGGAGATGAAAGGCGACCCGATTGGTGCATTGGATGAGATCAGAGTGACAAAAGGTTCGGAATAATTTGTTGAGAAAGTTGGTGAAGCAGATGGAGAATAACTCAAATTTCCAGTCCTGCCTTGTTGTGAAGGAGAGGCTGCTTCGTAATTTCCACTCAAATCGACAAGTTCCAAATTGTCTAAGTTGAATTCAACATCCGTGCCAGATTTATATGGCCGATACGAAAAAGATCCGCCGATCGAAAGAAGAGAAAACGAAAGAATGGGAACAACCATCGAAACAGATGGAACAGGACTCAAAGAAGTTGAAGAGAAAGAGCTTAAAGAAGAAGAGGATGCTGATGACGACGATGGTGATTGTCCATTTACGCTGTTTTTATTCATCAGTTCTTTGAAGGCAGGCAGATATTTCGTCTGCTCCAGCAGCGTGAAGGATATACGCTTAATGTCAAGCGTAGCACTCACTAATATAAACTCAGGTGGATGTGATGCCTCCAAAATGTTTAGTGATGCATCGTACTGCACTTCCTCCACAAACCTTCTTTTTTCTTCTTCTGGAAGAGAGTCAAAGGACACGTTTTCTTCGTCCTCGATGCTCTTCGCCTCTTCCTCCTTCTCTTCCGCTGTCTTCCGCCCAAACCACCGCTTCATCCAGCCTTTCTGCGCGTTTGCCTCTTTCGCTCGCTCAGCGCGCTTCTCCGCAATTTCCTTCCGCTTCGCTTTTTCTGCTGCAAGTTGCTTTTCTGCAAGCGCTCGGAAGAACAGAATGTCTGACATCGAATACTTCAGCTCGAGTTGACGCAACGGATTTTGCGCATAAAGTGGAATCTTATTGATATCCTTGACGTTGGATGACATCTCATCCGTTTCATCTTTTTCTCCATCTTCAGCAGAACTTCCGTTGTTGGAATCAGATTCATCATCGTCTTCCGCATCAATCACCACAACTCCGTTTCCACCATCCGGTGAAGATATTTGAGGAGACTTTGCATTTGCCTTTAGAGGAGAAGGTGTGGCGAGCAGCTCCCTTTTTGCCTCTTTTTCTTTCTCTCTATCCTTCTCTGACATCTCAGCCTGAGATGTCAGGTAATCCTTCCACAGTGCAATGTAGTTGTTCTTGTCGTCTCTCCGCTCTTTGATTCCTTCCCACGTGAACGGCTTGCGCTTCTTCTTCGCATCCTTCACAGCGCATCCAATCGCCCATCGCCACAAATTGCGTGTGTGCACAGAGTTTGGATGCCGTGCATTGACAGTCGCACAGCCACAGACACAATGAACAGAAGAGTAATCAACATCATTTGCACGCACTTTTCTTAGCGTCATTTCTCCTCCATTTGCATCAGTAGTTGTCTCAGATAATATTGGAGAAGGTTCATCTGCGTCATCTGTTGTGTTGATATGGCAACCTCTGCCGCATTTGCATGTGCGTCTGGGCCTTGTCTTCTGGTATTCATCGAAAACGCGATGATCTGCCAGAAAGTCGGTTATCCGTTTGAGGCGGGGCAGATGAAATGAGCCCATGCTCAAGCACATTTGGGTAATGGAGATGTCTGCCTTTATCATCGGAATGTTTGGTTTGTCTTCCGTCTCTTGGTTATTTCCCTGAACAGGAGTTTCTTCAGGCGACTCTGAAGATGAAGAGGCAGGAGAAGCAGTAGGAGAGGAAGATTGAGATGCAGGAGTAGAAGAAGGCTGCCCAGTGATTGACGAGAGAAGGAGTGATGCTCTCACTGTGAATGTTACTGGGTGTAAAATAAAGTCCAGTTGACTGTCTTTGCTTACATCTCTTCCATTCAAATTGATTGAATTGTTTGTGTTGGATTGAACAATTTGATTAGGAGATTCCAAAGATGATGTATTGCTCGTTGGTGAAATGGCGAGCGATTGATTGTTTGTACCTGTTTCGTTGGAATATGATGATGTGGGGCGCCCAAAAGCAAACTCTGGTGAAGCAGAAATCGTCTTTTGAATGTAATTTGACATTGATTGCTTAAAATCTTCAACAGACAATGCTGAAGAAAATCCACTGCGCTCCTCAGCAAGCGTCGTCGATGAGTGATAAATTGATAATGATGATAATTCAACAAGCTTGTATGCTATTGGAGGTTCTGTGTTCAAAGCTCGCTCCCATTTTGCATTTGTGGAGTGTGCAGTTAGTCCAGAAAACAAAACTCCAATAACAATAGGATTCCGAGGATTCCGCGTATCTTCCATTCGAAAATGTATATTCTTCATCGTAATCTGACAGTTTAGAAGTATTTTCGTAATAAGTCTGTTCATAAATGATTGATCTTCTTTGTTTTTTCCATTTTGTTCCAGTTCAGCCTCTTTCATTGCCATGTTTTGCTCGATATCATCTAACTTTATCAATTTTTGTCTTTCAGATCGTTGTATTCTATTTTTAATTGCTGATTTAGAATTCTATTTGGTTTGTCAATTTTTGAAACAAAAGAAAAATAGTCATACAGATATATCTTGAGGTTCCAAAATTACAGCTATATCTTCGATTGAAATAATAATTGGCTTTGACATTATTCCAGTCCAACTCAGTGATACTTTAACAGAACCAATTACACCTTTGATAAATTGAAATTGCGTCAATTTTCATAAATAACTGTTTTCTCAGGGGAAAAAAACATTAAAACCATCAATAACTTGAATTCCTTCATGAAACTCATGAAATGCATCACGTCTAAGCCTCAAATTTTTTAATTCAAATGTTCCTGAAAGGCCACTTTCGAAATTATTAACTTTTAATGTCAAAAATGAAAAAGACTTAGAAAAAACATATTTAATGATTTCTTGTCAAAATTTGAACAGTATTTTCCAAGGATCTTCCCGAGAAGCTTGGCAACAATTGTTTCAAGCATCAAAGCTCAACTAAAAATATACTGTAAATGGAACAAAAAATAATATGGGAAAACACAAACAATTTTAGATAATATTTTTTTTTTAGAACCTTTCATCGATTAGTTTCAATAAATTATTTATAATTTTCTTTTGTGTTTGTATTTTTAGTAATATTTATTATTTCGTAAAAACAAATTGTTTTTGTTATTTTTTAATTACTCCATAATGTTGCTTCAACTATGGATAAATAAGAATTATTCAAACTTCAATATCAATTATTTGTTCACAAACAGGAAAATATTATCTTTTTCAGTTAAAGTCTTCTTCATTTTTTTTTTAAAACTTCCTTTTGTTATATTTTCGAAAATAATTTTTTTTTCATTTTTTCATCAAATTTCTATTCCCGCACATGAAAAATCATTTGTGAGGAAATGAAACATTGTCAAGCCTTCATCATTATTCCAGTGAAATTTCGGGAGTAAGAACTCGTATTTGATAAAATTTTGAAAGGTTCGTTTATAAAGAAAATTGAACAAAAATGATTTCTCGAAAAAGTCATTCATTCCACCATTTATTGATCCTTTTCATCGTGATATATCACAAATAAAAAAATTTAGTTTTCCTAGGTAATTATTTTTGAAATCAAAACTTTTTTCGTGGTGTTGATTGTTGAAAGTTTTTCATCATTGAAAAGAATATTTTGATTTGAAAAAAAATATTCATCGAAGCTTTGACAATAGCCATAATTTCATATGTGATTTAAACAAAGATATCATGAAATTGCGTATCAACCTATCAATGCCCGTTTAATAATATTCAGAACATGATTTAAATTTTTATTTATTGTTTTATAAAATAATCTCCAAAAGAATCACTTGTCCTCAATTGTGAATATCTCTTTCTTAGACATGAAACGTTGTGCTTGAGAATATTTTGTTCAGTTTTCAATTGCAAAAATTTGTTCGATTTGCCATTTTTTAGATTTCACTTTTGGTGAAATCAAACATTCAATTAAATCAGAATTTGTTTCGTTTTTCTCAATTAAAAACAAACGCATTTTTATCTCTTTTTTCACTTTCTAATTGGATGATTATTTTGCTATCATAACATTTTTCGAGTTGTTGATTTTTCTAAGATTTTTTGCATTTGGGATGAGATTTTGAATTCTTATGAAAATATCATTATTTATGTTTCAAAAACAAAATTGAAGCTGAAATATAGAAAAACATTTCTTGGAAAATTCTGTTCACTTTTCATTTGTCGTTTACTGTTGCTGTGTGCAAATTCTCGAAATGAAAAATATGAATGAAATAATATGATTTTATAAAAATTAGGCCTTTGGGACAGACCGACATTTTTTCATCAGCTCGACAAGTCGACCAACAAGACATGAATCATATTTTTCTTTTTTGATTAACTAAAAAACATTCAAATAAAAAAATGCACTTTTGTTTCCATTGAATAATTCTTTTTTATAAATTATAAAATACAATTTCACTGGATTCTAACAAATAAATATTTTATTTATTGATTTTTAGAAATTTCAATGGGTTATCGACATATCTTTGTCGAGATCAGTCGAACGACAAAGATCAGTCGGTCGAAAGATCAGTCTGTCGAAAAGATCAATCTGTCGAACAGATTCACTTTTTTGAAAACATTTCTTCATTTCAGTGAACGGACATTTATAACTTTTTTCATCAAAAATATCATATTTAATTTTGAAAATTTTGAGAATAAAAAGAAATTGAGTCCTTGTCTGTTTGATTAATTTATTATTTGTCCAAAACCACATTTTGAAAACACTTCATCTTCTTGCAGATAATCACGTTATTCACGTTATTATTTGAAAATAGTTTTTAATAAAATTCCATAATAATTACTCATTTGAAGTTTTTTTAAAAAACTCAGATTTGTGGAAATGTCAGGTCAACACACACGAAAAAGGTTTGCAAAAGCCATTGCTTTGAATAATAAATACGATGAATAAAGATTGAAGTTTGATAGAGTTGTTTGCGGCTTATATTATTAGTAAATAAAAAGTGATAATTTGCACAAAATCATTGAACCTGCGTGCTTAAAATTTATTCATTCATCCAGAAAAAAAAATGATGAAATAAAAAAGGAAGAATAAAAAAAAGGAAAAAGGAAAAGAGATAAGGATGATGAAGAACAAAAAGAATCAAACAAAAAATAACATGAAGAGGAAGGATTTGAAACTTCTCCTCCTCCTACTCATTCTTCTCTCTCCTCCATCACCTCCCATCCCATTTCAAAACATCACCTTGTTCTGCCCCAGTTTCAGGTCTTTATCGCAGGTACAGCAACAAAAAGTGCTCCTTCTGATTAAAAACTTCCTTCAAAACGTGCATTTGCTTAATCATCATCAACAATTCCATCAACAATTTTAGCAGCAATCCCAACCTTGTCATGAAGTTACCTCTTCACAGTACTTCTCCTATAATATACCTTCCATCACATCCTTCTGCAATTTCTTCCATGCAAACGCTTTCTCCATCAATGTCATCAATGTCGCATTCGCAATATGCACAACAAATTGTGAACCAACCTATTTTCATTCCATTAACGGCTCATTGAAAGACTTTGCCATTAAGCAAAGCAAACTCACAAATGACAGAATTAAATTCTTATATTTCTGATTCTCAGCTGCATCCACAGTAAAATAACATACAGCAGCAACAACAACTAATTGCAAATACTTACGCAACACTTCAAAATAATCAAACTCCTCCTAAGATGACTTCACCTCAAAACAACAGTATATCTCCATCACCTGATTCATCTGCTTCTTCATCTTCGCCTTTTCCTTCTTCATCTTCCGACACAACTTTTTCAAATGTTGCTGCATCTTTTTCATCACACGGTAAACCCATCTCTTTGCAATCACCTTCAATTTCACCTTCAGCTGAGTCAGTTAACGTCGATTCGGCGCATCTTTGGATGCTGGACACGATTGCCATAGGGCAGAAAGTTGTGCGGAAGCGGCTGTGGGACCTGTGGAAGTGGGCAATCCAGAATGTGCTGAAAGGCGAGAGGAGGAAGCGAGAGAGCTGGAACTGGCAGCACATCAACCAAAAGCAGAGGTGCGACGGGTTGCAATAGATGATGGAGAGGGTGCGGTATCTGCGAGCGATGGATTGAGAGACGCTGGGCGAGGACATGAGAGACAGAGTGAAGGAGTCTTTTGCGGAGGTCTGGGGAATCATGATGAACTAGCACTTTAAAAGGAACAAGAGGAATTTGGAGAGAATGAGGAATAATTTTCCGGAGGGAAATGCAAGAGATGACACGTTGTTTACAAGATTGATTGGAGAATACGAAACAAAGAAGAAAAAAAGGCAAGACAGAAGCAAAAGAAGAAGGAGCAGATGACTCGAAAGACAAATTAGACACAAAAAACGACAGACCGTGGAAGAGTGCAGCAGGGCGAGCGAACGAAGGAGTTCGGATGGGAGAGGGAGGAAGGAAGATCCAGATGCGGCAAGAGAAACAGAAGAAGAAGCAGAGGGAAGCAACAATTGCAGCAAATCAGAAGCATCAGGAGATTGAAGAGCGACATGTGCAGAGAAGATTGGACCTGAAATGAGAAGAGAAAGAAAAAAAAAGATTGAGAAAATTTTGAAAGGTGAGCGAAAGAAAATGGCAGATCAAGAAAAGCAGCAGCGGAAGGAGGAGGAGGTTGAACAGAGCCGAATCCAATATGAACAGAAAGAAGAAGAAGCGTAAAGGCTGCACGACGAGAAGAAGTTTGCAGAGATTCGCGACAAGCTGAAGAAAGAGGCGGAAGCTGCTGAATGAGAAGCGACTGGAAGTTCTGGCGATAACAGCTGAGTTGATGATAAAGATAAAAAGGATAGATGTGGGATACAAGTTTGTGTGCATGCAGAACTTTCGTGTGTTGGGAGATGTGCAGTAGAGAACAGAGGACGATATGCAAAAGGAGAAGAAGCGAGAAGGAAGAAAAAGAGAGAAAGGGGGAGAGAAAGAGAAAAAGAACTGGTATGAAATGAGGAGAAAAATTAAGAAAGCTCAGTAAGTTCGAAAAGGCTTCTTCAAATAGCGAATTTTCTGAAACTCCAGCTTTGCTTCAGTCTCTTTTTGATTTTCAGTCAACTCTTCATCAGCTAACAGCTCCTTCCACAACACACGATGTTCCAATTCAAGATTCCATTACTGACTGCACACGACTAACAGCAAAATCACAAAATAACCAGCCCATGAGATCAATTTCCACATATCCAGCATCTGCACCTCATTTCTCAACATCAAATACAACTTCGTATCCTTCTCCTCAATGTCCTGTGTTCATTTCACCATCTTCTCAGGCTTCGCTTTTATCAAATTCTGCTATTTAAACACAAAACAATGAGCCTTCCTCACTCACTCCATCTTCTTCTTTTTCCTTATGTTAAAGAAATGCTTTTTTAATCAATTTTTGCTTTTGCTCATCAACTTTCATTTGTATTTGTAATGAGCTTTTTCAATTATATTAAAAGAAACTGGATGCAGTCCATTGACAGTGATATATTAAGATCACTAAAATATTAACAAATAATGGAACAGGCAGATGAAAACAAATTCAAACAATATAGCTTCAAAATTTGCAATTTCATATTATTTCGATTGTCTGAACTTGAACTGAATATTTTCTTGGATTTATGAAATAAATTTATGTTTCAATTTTTTTGTTTGTTTTTAGTTTGATTGAAACATTTTCGTGTTTTCATTTCATCTTCTGAAGTTAAAAAAATTAGTTTTGTTTTCAATAATTCTTGTTTTGGCTTTCTTATTTCATAATTGAAGTTTAAAAAAAAGAATTTTCTAAACTAGTTAAATTCATTTATTCCTTCATGTGAAAATAAATTTTAATTTAATTTTCAAGTTAGAAAAAAATTCAGAAACAAGCAGATAATATCAGAAATTATAAATTCTTTATAATTTATAATTATTTTTTAAAAAAAAAAAAAAAAAAAAAAAAAAAAAAAAAAAAAAAAAAAAAAAAAAAAAAAAAAAAAAAACACTTCTCTACATTGATTTTGTCTTTCGACCGACATGCCTCGCTTTATTTTTCCTTGTCGCAAAGGCCTAATAAAAATAATCACCCAACTTCATGAATTTTCTTTTGTTTTGTTGAGGTTTTTTTACAAATTTTTTGACAAAAAAGAATGAAAAAGAAAGAAAAAGAGAAAAATTAAAAAAAAATTAATAAATAAAAGAAAGAGAGAAAGAAAAAGCATAGAATAGAATTGAAAAGAATGTTGAAGAAAATAAAAGAAAAATATAAACAAAAGTTATATTAATATAAAATTATCAACATTTTCATGGAATATTTAGAAAATGCATTTTATTAAAAAACATAATTAATAAAATGAGTCAAATATGCGTTTTATAATTTCAACGAAAGGATCTCTCTCTCTCTCTCTCTCTTTCTCTCTTTCTCTCTCTTTCCTTTATTTTTATTTTTGTTTTCATTTTCATTTTCATTTTTATTTTATTCAAATTTTTTAATTTTTTTAAAAATTTATTTGGGATAAAAAAGGCTTGTCCTTATTTCTCCTCAATTCTTTCATCATATATAAGGAAGGAAAAATAACAAGAAATTGAAACGATAATTTTTTTTTTCAAGGAACACATAACAAAAAGATATTAGAATTTGCCTATCTCAATAATGAATAAAAGTGATTTTGAAATGTTTATCACGATGTCTTTAAATTGTGAATTCAAAAAAAAAAAAAAATGAATCAGGTCAATTCTTGAATGAAACAAAATAATTTCCATTATGAAATGGTTTTTATAAGTGATTATATTCAATTCATGTTGATGAACGAATAAAACAATTATATCTCACCCAAAATAAATATTATGATAAATGTTGAAATTTTTTATTGTAGTTTATTTAGCTCTAGCCACTCAATCAAGAAATTCTCCGAAAAGAACTGACTCCAAACATTCAATTTCTATGCTTCATCTTCCGAGCCAAGAACATTACTGGATGGAACTTGGATTTTTATTTATTTTAACAGTCCTTGGAGGATTCTTCATCTTTGGAAAAAGAAAAAATGAAAAAATAGCAAGAAACATTTATCTTCAGCTAGAGGCAATTCTGAAAAAGAATTTCTCATTAATTGGAGACAATGAAGATATTGAAGTTTTTAAGGTGTCTTTTTTCAAAATTTCGAAAAATTAAATTGAGAATTTTTTACATTATCTAGGAATCTCACAATTGCTTTCATATATTTGCTTCTGGTAGGAAAAATATCCAAACATTTGACATCTGTCTTCAGCTTCTTCCTCGTCAAGATCTTGTTGGCCTCTTGTTTTCATTTTTTAACTCTGAAAAAGATAAAATTGTTTGAAAACTATCGGATTATTATTTTGAAACATTTTCTCCCTATTATTTGCAGATTATATCGACGCAATTTGATGACAACGTTACCCCATTTATTTTTCTTATTTCACACAGGAAAGACGAATTAAATCTTCGTTCAACACGTCGTGAAATTAAAGAATTTACTCCTTCTCCTCCTTCTGTCAATGACGCATTTAACCGAGGATCTGTACAATCAACAACGGAGCGCTTTCTATTTCTTCCAAAGCCTTTCCAGCCACAACTTGTAGCTGCTCCAGAGCATCCACTGCTAATGGAAGAGATTTTGAAAAGGGGATTATCTCAAATAGTCGAAACGGGATTTCATATCATCCGCTTTATGTGCACTGATGACCCATATCACGATCGATCATACGAAATAATTAATGAAAG
Organism: Monocercomonoides exilis; assembly: GCF_001643675.1. NCBI lineage: Eukaryota > Preaxostyla > Oxymonadida > Polymastigidae > Monocercomonoides > Monocercomonoides exilis. Next base: position 177,592 of record NW_027150613.1, on the reverse strand, counting down.
CAAAGAAAAGGAAACAAATGCAGGTAAGTCAAATGAAACTCTTCAATCATCATCGTCTTCTTCTTCTTCTGCAGCAGTCAGTTCCGATGCTCATGCAAAGACTCATCTTGCGCCTTGTGGATATCCAGATAGACTTAACATGGAGCTTGCATTACATCTCCCATCTGCTGTGTTATCTGTACCTGTTGATGAAGACTTCGATGAAGATGAACAATCTGAAGAAGAAGACTCAAGCTCAAGTTATACTTCAGGTGAATCATTTCACAATCGCGGAGCATCCTCCAAACAAAAGCAGCAATCCACTTCACAAACTACCTCGCAGGGATTGAAGAAGCAGCATCAAAAAACATTCGTTGATAAAGACAATGACAGCAGTACAGATTATAGAAAGCAAGTACCTGATCTGAAACAAGTTGTTTCTTCTTTTATTATCCTTGCTGACAACATAGCAGAAATACCGCTTCCACGAGACGTAACAGCCCGTATTAGATCCAACAGACTAATCTCGCAAGCAGAACTGAAAAAGGAAGCAGAAAAGGAAAAAGAGAAGCAGGAACGAAAAAAGATGGAGGAAAGAAAAAGAAGAGAAGAGAAACCATCTGAGCTTTCTGCAAGTGAACAAAGAAAAAAGGAATCAAAACTATCAAAAGCTGAATTACAACAGAAAAAGCTTAATGTCATTCGCAACAGATCGGGAAAGTCTTGAATGGAGGGAGGCTCATTAAATGATGCAATCTTGCAATTCTCCATTCATCCCTCCACCAATGAAATTGCAATGATGTTCAAAACTAGTTGAATAATGCAGATTTTATAAGAGAATAACAAATCTCATGATATTCCTTAATTGGATTATAACCTGTTATTTTTTCCTTTGACAAACACTTCTCTTATTTGGTCTGTTATGAATTCAGCTTTTGAATTGAAACAATGCAACATTTCATAATGTTAATCATGTTTTTAAATGAATTGTTCATTCCAATGAAAACTTGAAAAATGTCGGATGTGCTGTTTTTCCATTTCAAAAGAGAAAAGATACTTATTCTTTTCTTTTTTTGGATTTACGAAATTATTTCAACTAACAGTTTTTCATAAAAATCGTTTAAATTGTCATCACCAGAATAATTAAAAAAACACACAGTGCTATAAGTTGAATGAATATGTTATTAATGGAAAAAAAATCAAATATTAGAGGAGCTAACACTTTGTGCTGCAAAAGCAGTTCCAAAGATTCACGGAAAAATATACTTAAACAAGCAATGAATAATAAATAGAAACCAAATATGCCGAAGAAAGACTTGAATTCCATCAGAACACAAAAGCGCTCAAAAATTTGAATAAACCGGTCAAAAAGCAGTTTTTGATTCAATTTTGCTGAGTTTGTGCTTGATGGAAAATTACAAACAAAAAAAGGTGCAGAGAAAGAGCAAAAAACAATTCGAGTATTGAACAGAATCCACTGAACAATGCAGAATTTATGAATGAATAAATAAAATGAAATTCAACAAAACCACAAAAAATAATAAAGACTTGTGGCTAATTCAGTAAAAAAAATAGAATAACGTAAAGATGAAATGATGCGATGCTTGTTGTGGTTGATGCATAACAAATAAAGTCAGCAGACAACAAAATCAAAAGCGCAAATATTATTCTTCGAAATTCATGTTAAAAAATAAAAAAACACTTCAGCAGACGGTTTATTAAACAAGCTTATAAAAAGGGAAAAACAGGAGTATGTTATAAAAGACAGACAAATATGCAGCAGTCTGTCCAAGAGGCGTGGAATACCCAGTCAAACTGAATTATAACGTAATCATAGGAACAATAACAACACAAAAAAGACACTTAAAAAAAATTCTTTATTGAAAAATTGAGTGCGAGAGTTTTATAACATGAAAACTGAAAACAGCAATTCTTCTATTCCCTTCTGACAAGACACTTTAACTAAAGAACTAATCTTTCGGCCAAACACAAACAAAGATAGACAAAACACAGAACTTAACAATTTAAACAGAAAATTAAAAAAGGAAAAAGTTGATCATCACAATTTGCTAAAATAAGAATATGCGAGAAAGTTGAATTGAAATAGGAAAAAAAATGAAGATGTGGTTTTGCCAAATGCATATGTCATATCTTAATAACAATCTGTTGATGAATACTCGAATGCTGCCATTTCTCAAGCACTTACTCAAAAATACCATATAACAACAATGACTATATCAGATGCTCAGCCTCCTCCACTCTTCGTATTTGCCACACTGTTCATCTTTTTGAGAGAATTCTTTGTTGAATTGCTGCCTCTATTTGATGCTCTATCTGCTCCTGCTTCTACACTCGCATCATCCTCATTCTCTTCATCATCTCCTTCTTCCTCTTCTGCCTTCTCCTCCTGCTGCTTCTTCACCAATTCAATCAGCCGCTTCTGACTTCGCCCTCCTTTCGATGCATCCAGCTTGGCTGTGCTGCGTGTGCCATTCAACAGCGCCTTCTCTTCATTGTCTTCGTCGTCATCGTCATCAATCGCCCCATCCTCCTCTCCTCCATTCACCCTGCTCCTTTTATCTCCCTTCTGTCTCTTGTACAGCTGCTCAATCAGCATGCTCACTGTGTCCTCATCTGACAGGCTCGATCCCAATGGCATCAGAAACAGCAGCGCAGACAGCACGGCCACAGAAATGCCGACTGTAAACAGAACAACTGTGATGCGCACGTGCCTGTTCACCTGCTCCTGCAGATGGTTAAAGAGCATCTCCTGAAACGTGATCAGTCCATCGTGGCCATCCAACAGGAGAAGCGAATAGAGGGCTCCATAGTCAGATGAAAGAGGAGAGAGTGTTCGTGCAACTGCATTGGATTCTGTGTGCTTCTGTTCAGAATGTGAAGTACTCGATTCAGATGGAGCTGTTGAAGAACGTATGATGTTGTTTGATTTTGAGGTAGTTTTAGCACTTTGGATAATATTTGCAGAGGGAGAGAATGCTGACAAAGAGGATGGTGCAAAAGCAGATGATATTTCAGAAACAGAATGAAAAGATTCAGCCGAATACGAAGTGTTCAAAGGTAATTTGTTCGATGAATGCGGTAAAGGGATCTTGTAAATTGGATCAGATACCAATGAAGATGCTCTAACTGAACTAGTAACTGCATTGTTTTGTGGACAGCGTCTGGAATTTGTTGTGCAGACCATTTTCTTCTTCTTTAACCAATTTGTGTTTGGGAAAAGTTTATGTTTTTTATTCTTTGTTTCCTTTTGAGGAGGATGAGATATTTCAGCCATATTTGCATTCATTCCATTTAAAGCACTCGACACACCTGATGGCTGGTCGTTCCTCGCCAGCTTCAGTGCGTGTGTTTGTATTGTGCTGAGCAGGTTGTCAAATCCCACAAAATCACCAGACATTCCAAACAGCCTGTCCTCTGTGCATTCAGCAGCATTGCGCATGAAGCAGCTCTTCGGCTGCCCAGTGAAGTCGTCCATGTCGCTCCAGTTTCCCTTCGTCCTCCGCACATTCAGCTTGTCCAGCGGCAGATCCTTCGTCTCCACCTTCACCCCGCTCTGCGAAACAGACCCGAACATCACCGCAGTCGAGACAGACACCAAATAAGAGAGCGAATCTGAGAGGATTGAGGCAATCACTGTCTCGTTCCGGCTGAAGTGCCGAAGGTCCCTCCAGACAGGGTTGGTGGCATAGTCGATGACAACAGCATTGCTCACAGTGGCATCGTCGTGGTTGGAGAATGAATTGAGATTAGGATTGATTGTGGAGTGAGATGATGAAGTGGGATTGGAATCGAATGAATTGTCTTTGGTGCGTTCATTTGGCGAGTGCATAGAATGATGAAATGAAAAATGGGCATCTGAAGAAGTGGAAGGAGAAAGAGAGGAAGAGAAGGAAGTGTCAGATACAGCCAATGAAATGTTTTGTTGAAGTGTTGTAGAATTATCTGAAGTGAGAGGAAGAGAATGAATATCACTTGAATCATTGAGGCTCATTTGAAATGAAGATGGCAGCAATGAAGAATCATTGAAAGAAAGCTCATTCGAACTGGCTGAAGCGCTCAAGGTCAGCTCAGGAGCATCCAAATAGACGAGCATCTGGCTCAAGAAGCCGATCTGCAGGAACAAAGAAGAGCGGATGGTGGCAAACAGGGCGAGGTCTGAGTATCCTCTGAGAGATGTCGTCAGAATCATAAAGTTCACAACCACCACAAGTGTGGCGATGGCTGCAAGTGTCACACCCAAAGTAGCACAGAACATAAAGTGCGACGGGATGAAGTTGTTCATGTGCTCGCACTTCCCCCGCAGCACAATCAGATCCTCCATCCTTTCCTCTTCTTCTCTCTTCTTCTTGTTCATCTCCTCTTCTGCATCTGCCGCGCTCTGCTCTTTTTTGCCTTTCCCGTCAGACGCAGGAACCATCTCCGTTGGCTGCATTGTGAGTGACTCCGGCAGCATCACTTCGATATCATAGTTTGGCTTCTCGTCCTGCAGAGCTCCCCAAAAGGCGCCTCCACTGGCAGAGGGAATGTTCTGCTGCTGGCCCCACATCAGACTGGTTGCAAAGGAAGACGGATGGACTGACGAAAACGACGATTGAAAGGGCAGATTAGAGTTTTGTCCCTGCTGTTGTTGCTGTTGATTCTGCTGCTCATTCTGTTGCGTCTGTTGTTGTTGGCCCTGTTGATTCTGTTGTTGATTCTGTTGTTGATTTTGTTGTTGTGTCTGCTGTTGCATGAGAAGAATGGAATGCAGCCGAGCGAGCTGGTTCAGCTGCATCTGGTCCATCTGCATCTGCTGAGTCAGCTGCAGTTGAATGGCCTGTTGTTGTGCAGGTGGCAGCTGCTGGAACTGCGCTGCCTGCTGTTCGTGTTGGATACCCAATGAGAGCTGTTGCTGCTGGATGACCAGCTGCCTCTGTTGTGCATTCATCATCGCAAAGTTTTCCACTTCGGAAGGAGAAATCAGCAGCGGCTGAACAGTTCCGTCTGCCATCACAATCGTCATCGACTGCAAAGATATCAGGTTGTCTGAGACAGACGTGCCAGGCGTGGAGATCACCACACTTCCCGACGAAAACGAGGCCAGACGCGGAGGAAGGATGACTGGGTGTGTTGAAGGAGAGTATGAGGGAGGAGGGATCGATGCCACAGGAGGAGGATAACGAGCACTGGTGATTTCAGAGATGTCGTTGAGATTGAGTGAGATGGAGCTTGTCTGCCCGTTCTGAACAGACGAGGCAGATGCAGCTGGGGCTGGCGGGGTAGGCACGTTGAGTGGAGACATGATGACTGACTTGAGCGATCCGAAGATGTTTGGCGAGGAAGATGACTGTGGCAATGAGGCTGGTGACAAAGCACCCGTGTTTGTGGAGTTGCCGCTGCCGATGCCTGAAGCAGAGGCTGTGGTGGATGCAATCCCCGAGCTTGATGAGTGAGACGTGTGCAAAGAATCAGGTGAGTTGTTCGAGGTGGCTGTGTAAACAGTTGAATGGGCTGAGAATAGCATCGGCTTGGCGTCATCCTCAGGCTTCGCTCTGTCTGAGGAGTCTTCTTTGTTCTGCTCAGGTGCTGTGTCTTGCTTGCTGTTCTTCTGTGCTTCCTCTTGTTCCTGCTCTTCTTTCTGCTTCTTCTTCTTGATGGTGTCTAAGATCTTCTCCATCTCCTCTTTCTCCTGTTGCAGCACTTCCTTCTCCACTTCCTCAGCCATCCCATCTTCCTTCTGCTTCGCATCTTCCATCACATCCAGCAACTTCATCGCTCTTTCATGTGGCAGGCTGCACAGCTGGAACATGTTCTCCTCTCTCAGCCGGCGCACCTTCCGGGCGATGTTGATGATGGCGACAATCACAATCACCACACACACCACAACATCCAACGTGCACAACACAATCGCTACAATAAACACTGCAATGTTCCCTTTCGTCCCGTCCTGCACAACTGCCAGCAGCATATGCTTAATCGCCTCAGTCGCAGCGACTGGCGCATTCAGCATGAGCAGCGTAATCTCCTCATGCACATCGCTCATCGACACAATCTCTGAATCATGCACCGTGTGCCCACAGTCTGCCATCCTCCCCAGCATATCAAGCAGCCCCATCCGCCTCTGGAAGACGTGGATGTGTCTCGAATTGTCGTGCTCAATCGGATAGAACTCGACAAACATGTTCTTCGACCACATATCAAATTGCAGAGGAGTTTCATCGTATGCCATCTTCAGATAGTAGTTGATGGACGATGATGCGACCTTCATGTGCTGCTTGACCTGGTCGAGTGTCTGGATGTAGGCTGTGCTGTTGTCTATCAGAGGATTCAGGATGTATTCGTAGTAGTCATGTGCTGCTATCGAAAGAGAGTTCGCGTAGAATGCCAAGAAGCCGATGTCGTTGATGTTGTTGAGTGAGTGCTGTGTGTTCTTCCCCAACACCATCGCCAGTGTGAAGCCAATCGACAGCATCACAACTGTCACCACAATCAGAATCCCAATCATCACTCTGTAAAATGTGGGCTTCTTCACATTTCTTAAGGATTTCACCGAACGCAAGAGCATCTCAGCACTTTTCTGCCTTCTTGTCTTCTTTTCCTTTTCATTTGCTCCATTCTTGTCTTTGTTGCCGCCATCATCCTCGTCTGCATAGTCTGACTCATCATCAATGCCATCTCCTCCAAACCATCTGTCTGTCTCTTCTTCTCTGAAGGGGTCTTTTTGGCTGGGCAGCATCAGAGACAGGCCCATATACGACCCAAACGATGACATGCGCTGAATAGGTGCAAGCTTCTCCTTCTCCGGCGAACCAGCCTTGTTACCAGTCAGAACCCTGTTTGTGTTTGGAGTCGCACCCGACCCAGGCATTCGGGTTGAGTTGTTGAGGCTGTTGTTGTTTGACGTGTCTTCATCTTCGTCTTCGCTGAACGTGAAGCCAATAAGCCCTGCCACTTCCTTCGCATTCTTCGTCCCCATCAGATCGGTGCTGTTCCTTCTGCTTGTCGCACCAAGCGATCGTTTTGTGATTGAGCTCATGTCAAACATGCTGTTCTGTGCTGACAGCGCTTCTGAGTCTCTTCTCGAGTAAAGCTGACTCTGCTTGCGGCTCATGTTGCCTGACGCCCTGCTCCGTTTTGTGCCTTCTCCGCTTTTGTTCCCGTCTTCCTCACTTTTCCTCTTCGTTTTTGGACCCAGTGCCATCAGCCGGAGTGTGGAGCGAGTGCCCTTTGAACGAGACAGTCGCTTTTTGGCAAGCCATTTGCGCTCTTCTTCTTCCTCTTCTTCTTTTGTCAGTGAATGTCCTGTTCCTCCTTCATTCATGGCCTTCTTTCTTTTCTCTCTCTCTCTTTCCTTCATCCACCGCTTCCGCTCCTTCTCCATCTCAATCTCTCTTCTCAGTATTTCTTCATCCGATTCGTTTCCTCTTCTCTCCTCTGCACTCCTCGCAGCTGCAATCGCTGCAGCGTTCTCTTCCACAATGTCTGCCTCTTCGAACAGCAGCTGGGCAGCCTCCGTGTCTCTGAACACATTCTGCAGCAGATTGCCAAACAGTCTCATCACCAAAGAAGAGTCCAGGTGGTTCACAAGCGTCTTCACCAGAATCTGCTGACAGCGCTGGGCGTGCCTCACCCCCATCACTGCATATATGTGAATCTTCTCCACATCCACCATCGACGGCGACGACGCCTTCGTCAGCTGTCGCCACATGTGGATGATCGACGCCATTGCTTTGTCATACTCCAACTTCGCCTGCTCCAGTGTGTGCTGAAACCCTTCCTCTCCTTCCAAAAGGAGCGCTTGCCCATTCCCTTCGTCTGTCAGCAGCTGCTGTACCTCGCCGCTTTGAGAGAAGATGAGCCACTTGTCCATCAGAAAGGGGAAGAGCATCCCCGATCTTTTGATCAGCTCCAGCGCTTTCGTGTTGTTGTGTGTGAATGAGCGGCAGAAGAGGGCGTGACGCAGAGGGAGAGAAGGGTCGGTTGGGAACTGCCTTTCGTAGAATGTGTAGAGATCGTCCACAAACGCCACACAGTCGTCGTTGTGTCTGATGGCCTGCACGTGAAGAAAGCGCGTGGCTGGCTCGATGTCTGAGGGAGAGGAGAACTTCTTCAGATAGCGCGGCTCGTGCTGTGGGGTGGAAGAAGACAAAGAAGAAGGAGAATGCATTGTGAATGGCATAGGAGAGGAAGATGGAGAAGGTGAAGGAGATGGAATGGGAGTGCCGAAGAGGAGGGAGGCAGGAGTGGAGGTCAAAGAGGGGATATTTGGAGACTGTGTGTGTGCGTGTGAATGAGATTCAGGTGAAGTGTTGAGACCTGGTCCAAGTGTAGGAGTGTGTGAGTGTGAAGATGCAATTGACTGTCTGTAAGATTCATTGTTGTGATTGGGAGAAGTGTTGTGGTGGGAGCCTGATCCATACGAATTCCGCGTCTCAAACAGCCCGCTCCGCTTCTTCGACAGCTCAACAGCGCCAAACACCTCGTTGTTCCCTGCGCCGTTCGGGTAGATGTGGTGCTTCTTCTTCTTCCCCACAATCGGAATGTCCATGTTCTCGTCAATCGCCCATCTGCTCCGTGCAATCTTCCTCGCACTCCACCCAGCCAGCACACCGCTCCCAATCGATGTAACAAAAAAGCCCACCCAAAAGCCTGCTCGTGAGCCGCCGGTAGAAATAGTGGAAGAATACGGCGATGCCAACTCCAGAGATGAAGTGGGGGTGGTTGGGTCGCTGTTCAAGGCAGCTATCATCGCAAACAGCCCAACTGAAGCGCAAACAGCGCAATATACGCTGAACGTGCAGTTTCCAACGGTTGTGTAGAAAGGCTGTTTGAAGAGGCATATTAGCGTCAATAAGAAAAAGCCCACAAAGCCGAGGATGGCTTGCAGGAGATGTTTGTCTGGCAATGAAGATGAAATGATTGCCAGGATGCTGATTAGGAGATGGAGAAGAAATGGAAATGTTCCAGAAGAAAGTGCAAAAGAGCCTTTGTGCTTCATAACAGCCGAAAATGCGAATCCGCTAAGTGATAAACTATGAAACACAAAACCCAAAGCTCCCAAAAGAGAAAATACAAATGCAATCGAATGATATCCTCCAAAGCACTGGATATCTGGGAAATTGTACAAAGTATTATCGGACTTGCACATAAGTGGTGAAGTGAGAACAGTTAATACTTGCACATAAACAACCTGTCCCAGGGTTAGTACGCAGTATCGAAGTGAAGATCTGATAGATGCATTCATTGGCTTTTTATGTGAAGTGTAATACGCAAGCACAATTGAAACAGAATACATAAAAACAACTGCTAAAAATGCAACGCTAAATGATATATATGTGTGCCAAGGACTTCCTTTAATTACTCCCCATATGGTTACGTAACTTGCAATTTCATTTAATTGATCGGGTTCTGAAACTGGCCAAATAATATTCTGAAAAAATACCCCAAGCACAAGGATAAACGAGTAAATTATAGTGAACCACTCGAATATAAAATTGGTATCTCGCATCTTATCAAAATAGCGTAATAATTTTTTTTGTATTGCAGGATAAAATAAATCATTTATAAATAGGAATTGAAGAACAAAAATAAAATATTTTTACGAAATATTATAGATAATGATTTTTCACACCTTTGATATTCCGTACATCCACGTAAAAAATCTAGAAGATGGTTAAATAAAAAAATAAAATATGATCAATCTCTCTCTTTGATTATAGCAAGTTCAAACATTTGGTCAACGGGATTAAATTTCATTGTTGATATCCCATCGATGCCCCCATTTGAAAAAATGGATGCAGCGTCGGGAATGGCGGATGCCATTCAGCAGTTTTTCAATGATCTATTAGATCAATTACTGATCTTCATTAATTCAATGAAAAAGAAAAAAACTTATTGGAATACAACGGACTTTCGCATTTATTTGGATAAAGTCAATTTGATATAACATAACAATCACTATGTGAAACCTAAATTTCTTTTGTTTTTAAATTTGTTAAAAAAAAAATGAAATAAAACAAAGGTTTTTCTTTATATGGTAATATCTGTACTTTTCCTCAAAGCATTACAAATGAATTTGAACGTTTCCCTAAATTCTCTCCTTTCTTTGTAAGCTTCATTTTTTGAGCCTGTAGAAAATTGCGAAATTTCATTTTCCTTTCTGATTTCTTCAATAAGCTATCGCGTAAAGGGAAAAGCAACGACGAAGGCAGAGTGCGTACTGGAGCCAAAAAGAAAAAAGACGCAATGACAATTCGTTCTTGTTTGACGCTGCTCAGCAACTGTGCTTTTTTCTGGATATAATCTTCCACATCCAACCCTCTCCTTATCAGCTTTGTCTTTGTCTTTGAGCTAAAGTCGGGGTCTGTGAATCTGCTCAGCCATTCCTCAGAATCAAGCACAATGTGCTGCCTGCTGAGCGGCACAGACACAGAAGAGGCAGGCAAAAGAGCAAAAATGGGGGACTCGAATTCAATGGAAGAAGGAAAAACAGCAGAAAGAACTGAAGATGCTGCATGTTTATTGAGAACAGATAATTTCTGCATGAAAGAGGTATCACAACATTTCATAGGATTATATGATGCAAATGGCATTGCATTTGAACTGTATTTCAATGAAGAATTAACACACTGTTGAATACGTGGTTGTGCCTGCTGTACCTCTTGTATCTGAGTGCAACTGAATGGCTGATTCCAATTCTGAAGCAGAGAGACTCTACGTGTTGTAGGTAAAAATGCGTGTTTTGACTTATTAATACAATTAATCGATGTTTCATTTTGACGTAAAGGTGAAGGTTGCATATAAGCAGCAGGTACCATTCGTGCATTGACAGAAGCTGATAATGTTTGTGTTGGCTGAGAACATGAATGAACTGGAACAAGAAAAGCAAAAGAAGAAGCTGGTTGTGTTAAAAATGATGGATGCATTGAGGATTTTAATTCAGCTGTAGTTTCATTTGAACAAGTTGCACTAAAACATAATTCATTTTGCTTCTTGTTTTGTCTCGAATAAACATCCTTCTCTCTTTCTTCTTCTCTTTCTTCCCCTTCTTTTTGTGTTTGTTGTTCGATACATTCAAAATCAGACTTTTCTAAGAGTTGACTGAACTTTTTTGCTGTTTTGAATTCAAAGTTCCTTTTCTTTTCTTCTGCTCTTTCTCTTTCTTTCAGCTGTCTCCTCGCTTCCTTCTGCGACTTCAGCCAATAATACTCAAACGCACTCATCTGATTCCTCTTCTCCTGCTTCTCTTTCATCTTCTCTATCATCGCTGCCTTCAATTGCAGTGCTTTTATTTCTTCTTCTGCTTTGCATTCATCTCCTCCTTCTTCCTTCAACAACGATATCTTATATTTCAGTTCCTCCAATGTTAATAGCTCGTCCCCTCCTCCAAATTGACTAGCTTCTTTTCCTTCTCCTTCATCTGCTTCTTCACTTGCTTCTTCACCTGCTTCCTCTTTCTTCTTCTTCATCTTCCTTTCTGCCTCTTCCCACATTGCTGCTTCTGCATCATCTTTAATCCAACTCTTCCTCACCCAAATCCCAAAAATCTTCCAAAATCTTTTTGCTTCTTTTATCTGCTTTGCAATAAGCTCATGTCGCTTGGTTGACATCTTCGTGCTTTCGCCTTTTGTTTCAAAGAATTCGCTATCACATCCTTCAACTTTCTCTTTTTCTTTCTCTTTTTCTTTCTCTTTTTCTTTCTCTTTTTCATTCCATTCTTCACAAATCTCATCTCCACACGATCTTTTTAACATGAGCTTCTTGTCTTCATCCTCCCACTTCTTCATCATCGAGCACCGTTTCATTTCAATTATGTTCGATTGCTTCTTCCCATTCACAACCACATCCATGTCATTCAACAGCTTCTGCTTTTGAATGTTTCCAATGCCCCATTTCTTTATGCTGCCCTCAATCAGCGGATCAGTTTGCGTGAGTTCATCTGAAACAAATATTTTGTCTTCAAAAGGTTTGCCGGAAATTTGATGAAAATCTTGCTCAGTCAGTTGAAGTGATTCATCTCCTTTTATTGTCGCTTTTGGTTTTTCCTGGGAACTGTTTGTATTTTCTTTGTTGGAAAAATACAGCTGCTGTATTTCCAATAGCAAATGGAATGGGGTATATAGTTCGGTTGGTTTTATATAGTTCTTTTTTGATAGAATAACTTTTGATAAATCAGATTTGCATGTTGTGTTGGACTTATCTTCGAAAGAGTTCGACTGTTTTTCAAAATCTTGTCGACCGTTTGAGTGATTGTCGTTATGCATTCCTTGATTTCGTTGAAATTTTGCTTGAAAGCATTTGTCCTTTTGAATCGGAAATGCAAATTTTTTAGTGAATTCTTTTTCATTTGAAGAAGTTTTTGTTTGTGTGAGTCCTGCATCTTCATTCGAACAATGATTAGCAAAAAATTGATCAAACACTCTCTTTTGTGTTCTAGGGTAAAATAACATATTTTCATCTTTTGAAGAATCATGAACAGTCGAACGGATAGAAAAAGGTGCTGATGAAGCAAATGACAAAGAATTAGTAGGTGCTCTATCCTAAAATTAGTTGTACAAAGATATATTCTGAGATACTGCAGTGGTTTTTTATACACACATTTAAATCAAAATTATCATTCGACCTTTCGCTTTCAACGCAAAGGCTTCGCTTTCCACTCGAAACGCTCTGTATTTGAAAAAGCATACAATCAGTTAAATCATTAACTGTGTTTAGTAAAAGAATTTCTTTCACTTTTTTCTTGTAAATTCACAAAATTTTTCTGAAAAATTCTATTCCATTCAGATCAAATATTCGAATAACTCTGTCAATGTTAATCTCAATTTTTCATTGATGCATAAAGAACAATCACAAAAGCATTTCATTATCTGAATTTTGAAATGAAAGACGAAATAACATTCAGATTAAATATACCATTATGACTTTTTATTGAAATGTCATCAGCTGCACAAAGGCGTTTGATGAGAGATTTGAAAAATCTCACGCAGAGCCCTCCAGCTGGAATAACTGGTTCTCCAAAAGAAGATGATATGATGTTTTGGAACGCGATTATTTTTGGGTTTGAATGAATTTTTCAAACTTAATTTGTGAGTTCAAAATTTTGTTTTTTAAAAAATTATAGCCCAGATGACACCCCTTGGGAAGGTGGAACTTTCAAGTTAACAATGCAGTTCACTGATGAGTATCCAAACAAACCACCATTAGTGAAATTTGTCACAAAAATATTTCATCCGAATGGTTTGAAAAAGTTACAACGTTTAATCTTATTTGATAACATAACTGTATATTATTTATTGTTTTTATATTTCATAAACAGTTTATACGGATGGAAGTATTTGCTTAGATATTCTTCAAAAGCAATGGAGCCCAATTTATGATGTAACAGCAATTTTGACATCCATTCAAGTATGTTGTAAATTTTCTTTTCTTTGACGTAGTTTTTGTTTTTCAATCATAAATATTGTTTTTTAAATGTTTTCAGTCTTTGCTGACCGATCCTAATCCAGCTTCTCCTGCTAACTCTGAAGCAGCCAGACTCTTTTCATCAAATAAAAGAGAATATGACAGAAAAGTTCGAGAAGTTGTTGAAGAATCATGTTTGTACAATTTTTTTCATTTTTGTTTGCAGTGAAAATCATTTTATTAAATATTTTGCACAGGGGAAGATGATGCAGATTAAAGGAAACGAAATATTTTTCGTTTCATTTATTTATTATGTTGGATTGAGTTATATATTTGGCACAAACTTTATATTTGTTGAGCATTTTTCGTTTTATTCTCATTTTGTTATGGGAATGATTTTTCATAAATGTTCCGTTTTCATCTTCTCTTTGCTGTAATTGTAAAATATTTTATCTGTGAAGATGACCAGAGCTATGGTAATAAGATTACTCAAAAAGTCTTTTTTGATATTGAGATGGATTTGAAAAAAATAGGTTTCATTTGTTTTGAGTATTTAAAAAAGATAAAGATGTTTGATTTAATAGGAAGGATTGAAATTGGTCTATTTGGAGAAGCTGTCCCAAGAACTGTAAAAAATTTTGTTGCTTTATGCAACCATACATTCGGTTATGGCTACAATGGAAGTCCAATTCATAGAATTGTTCCTGGACTGTTTTTGCAGGGTGGAGATATCACGGAAGGGAATGGATTTGGTGGGAAAAGCATCTATGGTCTTCATTTTATTGATGAAAACAGAAGTATTCCATATTCAGGAATTGGAACAATTGCAATGATGAATGCAGGTTAGATAGTGAATAAAAGAGAATCTCTTTATATTTCTAAAAACTCTTTTCTTTTCTTGTTCTTTTCAAAAGGTAATGATGCAAATGGCTCACAATTTTTTATCACTCTTGGACCAACTCCTTGGCTCAAGGACAGGCATGTTGTTTTTGGACATGTTTTGAAAGGAATCGAAATTTTGAAGGAAATAGAGAAAGTTCCAACTAGATATCACAGGCCCAGAGTGCCTGTTATTGTTAGCAAATGCGGAGAAGTAGTTTAAATGATTAATTTTTTTTTTTTTTTTTTGGTTAAGCCTTAAATTTTCACTTTTCAAGTTTTTGAAATTTGTCAACAGCATAAGCAAAACAAACTTCTTGCTTTCATTTTATTCTCACATAAATTACTTTTTCAACACTTTCAAAATAATTTAGAAAGAAGTTCGTTGACGGATATTTGATGATATTTTATTGAAAAAATAAACTGAATAAATAGTTTATGCAAATCCAAATGAGCAATAGCAAACGATGAATTTTTGTTTTTAAAAAAAATCTTGTAAATTCAACGTAGTTTTAAAGAAAAGTAATTGATGCATTTTTAAAAATTCAATTTTTATTTTTTTCATTTTCAAAAGTAAAAAGCAAACAAATAAACAAAAAACAAAAAATAATTGTTGAATTAAAGATAATCAATTTCAACTTAGAAATCACTTCAATGTCTTGTGTTTTAAAAATGGAGTGTTGCGCACTGAGCGAGCATGTCGAAGCATATCTTGAGCACGATCATCGAACTTTGTTGAAAAAACAATAAGTCAAATTAATAAAAAAAATTGATAACATTTTGAAATAAGAAAATTTAATGTAGATAAATTCCAGATGATGACAAATGTTCAAAAATATATTCAAAGGAATGTCAAACCGATGTTTTGCTCCCAATTATAGCGGAAAAAAGAGACTCTGCTTCGTCAAATTTCTTCTTCTTCAAAAAGTACAAAGCCAAAAAGAAGAAAGAGCCTGCTTCTTCATCATTTGTTGGCTATATGTTTGATAAGCAAGAGATAGAAAATAGAAAGCAGCAAAAGTCAGAAAAAGAAAATGATTATTTTCAAAATATCATTTTTTAAAATCGAAAATTTTGAGAAGTGCTGTTACAAACTTTTGTTTTCCCCATCATCAGTTTTGCATGGCAATGTGCTTCTTCTTTTTCATTGCCAAGCAAATGAAACAGTCTAACCATTCTTCTCAACAGAACGTTGTAATCAACAAGCGGAGGCTGACTTGGATCAGTTGCGGATGTCGGTGTTGTGTCTTGTTGTTCAGCTAACAATGAAACTGTGAATGGTGAAATGAAAGATGAAGTGAATGGAAACTCGAAAGGAGAGGAAGAAGAGGATGGAAGTGGAAGCAAGGCTGTTGCCAAAAGTGTGGATGAAAACATTGGGAGTGTTGGGTGCATGGGGTCCTGTTCTTTGACATCTTTGATGAAGAATTCTCCAGGAAGCTTCACTGAAGGCGTGCTGTTTGAATATTTAAATAAATAAATAAATAAAAATTCGTTCAAGCAAAGTCAAACGATAACATCTTTTCTGCCTTTTTGTAAGATGTGAGAGCCGCACTTATGCGCTTTCGCTTTTCTTGACAGATCCCTAATGCCATCCACATTCTCGGATCTTCTGGTCTGAAAGCATTCGAAATGCATTCAGTGTAATTTCATTTAACAGAATGGAATAATCAAAAAATAATATGAGAGTTGTGTCCATCAAATGAAAAATCGACACAAATTTATTCAATTTTAAAGAAAAATGAAATTTGAATATCCAAAATGCATACTTCAGTTGGCACGCCCTTGCGTAATATGCCTCTGATTCTTCTTCCATATCCAAAAGCTCCTGTGCCTGTCCCAGCCCGAACCACGAGCGATAATCCGACTTCCACATCTGCGTAGCCATTCTGTATGCAACCAGCGCCTCAGCTGCTCGTCCCAGTTGGATCAGCTCGTGTCCCATCAGAACAAGACAGGAAGAAGCAAAAACAGATGTGCCGAAAGGGTACATGTCGAAAAATGCATGAAAATTGCTGGGAAGCATTGACGAGAGGCAGGTTGTGGGCATCCCTGAGATGTTGAGTAAGGAAATGAAGGAGGAAGGAGAATTTGAAATGTAAGTTGGTATTGCTGCCGCAGCTCGCTTCTGTTGAATGACTGCTACAGGCGATGGAAGTGGGAAAGTTACATTAGCAAAAGAAGGAGGTGAAGAAGTGAATAATGAAGAAGGAGAAGGAGAAGAAGAAGAAGATGATGATGATGATGATGATGTCGATGATGAAGACGATTCTGAAATAGAAGCTTGTGGAGGTTTGGAGGCCTCAAGTTTTTCCTTCAACCTCTTCAGTTGCTCTGTGCCCAAAATCGTCGCTCCTCCAAATCCCACACTTTCGATAGCCAGCTGAAATTCCCCAACAGCTTCAACTGGCCGATCGCAAAGTGAGTGAAGATTGCCAAGCACATAGTGAGTGAAGGGATGAAACATATGGTCGACAGACAGCTCAGACGCCAGAGCACTGAGCCCGTTGCTGTCTCCATACACAAACAGCGCATCGGATATGACATCTGCGCTGTTAATGACCCCTGGATGGAGCTCTCTAAGATGCTTTGCCCATTTAAGAACTTGTTTGTGATTTGAGTGAGCTGCATGGAGTTGAATAATCAGTGAAATGATGGCAGGGCATGTGGGAAGAACAGCATAGCATTGGCGAAGTGCAGAAAGTGTAAGTGAAAATGTAGGTTGTGAAGTGGGATGTTGTACAAAACCGATCGGAATAAGTGTTGAAAGAGGTGATTGTGTTGGTGCTTTTGAAGAAGATGATGAAGAAGATGAAGATGCCGAAGTGGATGCAGATGAATTGGGTGGAAGTGTGTATAAAAGTGGTTGAGATGATGATAAGACAGCCAAGTGAGACAAAAACAGAAGGCCGCATGGATGTGATAGCGGTAATTTCATAAAAAGCATGTTTTTGTTGAACGTTTCAATAGGCGATGCAGAAGGGTCAACATGTGTAATAAGACTGTAAAAACTTGGTACAGACGTGCGTGCCCTTCCATCAGGTGTTGCAACATACTTAAAAGAGTATGTGTGAAGGTAGTCGCTAAGTGAAAGAAGGTCTCGCCAGGGCTCCCAAAAGCAGGGCATTCTTTTTATTACCTTCGCATAATTCAGAATGCACTCAGTCAAACGATTGCTCGCCTTGAGGACTTTTGCTTTTCTAAAAGAGCGCATATAAATTTAAGAATGAAAATTGTCATTCATTTTTAAGTGCTCACAAACAA
This sequence comes from Monocercomonoides exilis, assembly GCF_001643675.1. Classification (NCBI taxonomy): domain Eukaryota; phylum Preaxostyla; order Oxymonadida; family Polymastigidae; genus Monocercomonoides; species Monocercomonoides exilis. The sequence goes on along the minus strand of NW_027150613.1, from coordinate 160,069 downwards.
GAATATTAAAAATGCATCATCTTCGTATGATTCAATTGCTTCTATTTCCGAAAGAACTTGAGAAAGTCTTTTGTTAATCATTTCATCTTTTTGGGCCAAGCCAGTGCTTTTTCTTAAAGCAAATTCTGCATACTTTTCCCTTTCTCCTATCTGAAAATTATCTTGGTTTTAACATCAATTCACATAAAAAAACAAAGCAAACGAAAAATAAAGAATATAATCTCAAAAATTGCATTTCTCTTGGAAGCCCAACAAGTTTTTTTTGTTGTTCTAGAAGTGAAAAGCATTGTGTGTATTCGCCAGATTCAAAATACAGGTTTGCAAGACTAAATTCGTGAGAAGGATTCAATTCTGTGACAATTGGTTGCATCATTTTCATTTCGCTTCGAATTTTTGGAGATACATTTATAAGGATGTGTGATGCCCTTGTCGTCAAAATTAATGCGATTATGAAGCAAATATGAAAAAAATTACAAAAAATCAATAATAAAAATGATACCAAATAACTGAAGATTTTAAACTTCGTGCTCGTAACTGAGGTAATAGTATGTTTATTTCTTGAAAAAATCTTTCCCATTCATCCAACTGAACCCCAGATAACTCCATTTTTTAAAATAAAATCAAAAATAAAAGCTCTCTAATTATGGGGAATTCAAATTTTTGTAAATTGTTTCTATTCGTTTTGGAATAAAACAAGGGTCTACATCTGAATGATACGAGGGAGAAAATCGCCTCAAAGTTCTTCGTTGTTTAGGCCAATTCATTCGCGGCCTTTAAGCGCGAAAAGAGGCCAAACATTAACATCAACTCCTAGAGCAAGGTCAGCCACACCTCAACAAGAAAAAAATCAAGAAGAGTTAGCAACGCAACAGTTTATCGCAAATTTGCAAGGTCAAATTCATTTATTGGAGATGGAGACAAAACTATTGAAAGAAAAGATTGCTTCAGGGCAATCAGAAAGAAGAGGTAATTTTTTGACGAGTGGTGATGATGACGATGTTGAAGTTGATCCAACGATGAGAGAGCTTCGAAGACTTTATCAAAAACTTGAGCTTGATACTCAAGAAGAGCAAAAAGTTTTTATTTCTTTTTTTAAATATTTGAAAATTAGATTATAATTTTTCGTAAATTTACATTAAATAGAGGCTTCAAGAGCAAATTGACAAGCTAACAGCCGATAAAGAGAATTTGTTAAAAGCTCAGCAAGATTTGGAACAGATTGTTGCAACAGAAAAGGAAACTGCACGTTTGGCTAGAGAAGCATGTGAAGAAGAAAAAAAGCCATTGGCACAGGAAATTGCAAGTCTTGAATTTACGCTTGCTTTAAAAGATGAAGAATTGAAAACTGTAAAGTCCACTTTGGAAAAATTGCAGAAATTAATTGATGAGGAGAACGAAAAAATATCTGATCTATCGAAAGAGATTGAAGATAACAATAAACAATTAAAAGAAAAGGATGTATGAAGAAAACGACTTGTTTTATTTTGTTTTCACCTAAAATGCATTGTTTTCAAAAATATAACGACAATTTTTATTGATTTCTTATCCTTTTAGTCTCAGCTTCAACCTTTGCTTCAACAGAAAAACAAGATAGAATCGTCTATCTACGACTTGAATGTGAAGCTTAGCGAATGCGAAGGAAGCAGATCTGAATTTTCCCGCGAGAAGGAAATGCTGGAAGAGGAGATCCGAAGGCTGGAGACGAAAACAAGGCAGAATGAGCTGACACTCAAACAAAGAGAGATCGAAGTATCAACAATTGAGGAGCAAATAAAAAGAAGCTCTGAAGCACTCGCAAAAACTTTGGTTTGATTACAAATGAGTGTTATTCTCTTTCATCGCAATTAATGTACCAATTTTTCACATGTTTTAATTTATAACATCTATTTTTTTGTGTTGTTGTAAATGTATCGTAATAAAATCATGCGCATATTTTAGATAGCGAATTCAGCACTTCAAACAGAGCACTCGCTGCTTCAGCCAACTGTACAAGCATTGCAAGATGAATATCAAAAGGCACAGAAAAAGAAGCAAAGGACTGAAGATTCATTTAATGGAAAGGCAGAAGAAAGAAAGAAAATCCAAAGAAAAGCAGAAGAAGAGGACAAAAAGAAGAAGGAGAATGAAGAAGAAAGAGGAAGGTTAATTGCACAGCTTGGAGTTGCCATGGCTGAAAAAGAATCAATTAATGAAAGGGTGTGCATCAATTGTTTTTCGTTTTTCGATCTGTTTTCACATATATTTTTAAATATGATTTTTCTTGTGCCATTTCATAAATCATTTGAAACATTTTGTGCTATTCGAAACAGCTTGCTGCAATCCAAGCCTTCCTGTCAACAAAAGCAACCTCCACTCAATCTCTTCTGGATGAAACAAATGCACTTCAGCAACAGATCCAACAGGAAACAGCCGAAGAAGCCGAGCTGAAAGCTGAGCTGAATGCGCTGATTGACGAAAACAGTGTTCTTCACGACGAAAACGAGCGGCTGCAGAGAAAAGCTGCTCGTTTGGAGGCTCTCAAATTGGATCAGGCGCCTGAACTGCTGGAAATGGTTGAGACGAACAAGAAAATGGAGAAAATGCTGAAGAATCTGAAGAAAAAGATCAAAGAGACAGAGCAAGAAAAGCTGGGAGAAGAAGACGAAGACTCAAGTGATAGCAAAAAAGAGAAGAAGAAAAAGAAGAAGAAGAAGAAGAAGGATTCAGATGATGAAAGTACTGATAGCGAAACTGATGGCAAAGACAAGAAAAGAAAAGAAAAGGGAAAAGATGATGATAAAAGTGAAGAAGAAAAAGAAAGCAAAAAAGAAAAGGCAAAACCAGAACCGTCTAGTAGAAGCAACACCCCATCAAATAATGTTGAGATGAGACAAAAAGAATACGAGGAAGAACGAGAGGAGGCAGGAGCTAATGACCAGCGGTATAATAGAGGTGGATTCAGCAGAGACAGGTTCGATGGATATGAAGATGAAGAAGAAGAGAAAATGCCCAGACGCGACAGTCGTTTCGCAGACAGTCGCAGAGAAAGAAGAGAAAGGATGCCGATGAGAAGCGAAGAGCAAGAATACTCTGAAGATAGAAGAAGAGGAAGTGATGATGGATATTATGGAACGAATTATTCGCCAGAAGGAAGACAAAATGAAGATGAAGACGAGCATTTTTTAGGGGATGAGAGAGAAGGAGCACAACAACGCAGCTACAACCAGCCGAGCCAAAGACGCAGAAACACACCAGAAAATGAGCATCGTCAAATGAGATCCAACAATCGCACAAAAAGTGATATTCATTCAGCACATACACGAACTGGTTCTGCGACTGCGTTTGCTCCTTCTCAAAGATTAGAGAAAACAGCCCCCATTTCTTCGTTCGCATCTGCCCCGAGAACATCACAAAAGGACAATCTGTCTATGTCCGTGTCACGCAATTCATCGCCTTTCTCCTCTTCGAGTTCTCCAGCTGTGCAGTTTGATGACAATTTGGATGATCAAAGAAGAGATAACAGGAGAAGTGTTAGGAGCAATGTCAGTTTTGAAAGAAACGAGAAGAGTTTCTCTCGTCCTTCTTCGAATTCCTCTTCGTTGGAAAGATCGGAAAGGGAAAAAGAAAAAAGATATCAAAATGAAACTGAAAACAGAAGAAGACAAGAGGAAGAGGAAGAAGAAAGAATGAGGAAAAGATGGAATGATGAAGAAAAAAGAAAAGAAGAAGATAAACCAATAGAAGAGAGTGAAAGAATTGAAGAATCAGACCAAAGGGCATATAACGAAGACAGACAGGAGCCATTTCCATTGAGTGATAATATTCAACATGATAACGTTTCGAATGAATACAACCTGAATGATACTTCAGACAAGACAGAAGACAATAACATGTCATTTACGGAAATGGACAAAGAAGAAGATGAATACAACGTTAGGAAGCAAGAAGAATCTGCAAATATCGAAAATTTTGATGGAAGTGAAGAAGAAAAGGACAATTTGTCACCGGATCCTCTTCTTTACACTCAAAAAGTGCAAATTCCTCAAAAGATGCAACAAGATGAAATGCTGAGTGACGAATCAATTGGAGAAAATGGAGAAAGACCCGAAGAAGAAAAGAACCAGGAAAGAGGAGATGATATTGGAGACGGTGAGATTGATTCTGTAATGGCTGGAATTGAAGAAGACAATGGCGAAGACGGACAATGGGAGAAATTTGAATCGTGAATTGCAACTAAAATATGAAATTTGCATTTGCAGATTTTTCTTTTTCTTTTTATTAAAAAGGCTATTGTTCCATCTGCTATCACGCGGGTATTCAATGCTCTTTCATACAACTGTTTAACATTTCCTCATTCTCTCTTCCCAAAATATTGTATTGTTTTCATTTTTGTTTTAAAAATTCCCAATGAAATGTTAGCTTTTATATTTCTTTTATTATTGAGCACATCAATAGCATTTCTCCACACATTACCATTTTTTTATTTCGCAACTTTCATTTCATTTTTTCTTATCTTTTTGAACAAACTTTTCAAATTAAAAAAGAAAAAGAACTATGAAGCACCAGACAGGATGTATCAAATTCAAAAAACAAAAGAAAGAAAAAGAAAAAGAAATGAAAATATGGCTGTTCCTTTTTGAAAACACACTTTTATTCGAGTTTTGATCAAAATTTTGTTCTCTATGAGATTTTCGAATAAAATATGTTTCTGCAATAACAACATCATGAACAATATGCATGAATAGTTTAAGTTCATTTTTTCTTTATCCCACTGAGATAAAAATTCTGATCAAAACTCGAACGAAAGTATGATTTCAAAAAGGATCAGCCATTTTATTTGTCTAATATTTTTTGAATAAGTTCTTAAGTTTAATTTTCAAATAAAAATAAAAATTTCATCTTTCGATCAAATTTTTGTTTCCAATCACCAAATTTTGCTGTTAAGAAAATAAAATCTTGGTTATGTCATTATTTCCATTTTTGTAAAGTTTCGTGAGTGAGAACCGAAATTTGATCGAAATATTAATTTTTTATTTTATTTTAAAATTAAACAATAAGAACTTTTCAAAAAAAAAAAATACAGACATTTGGGACGAAATATTTTCTTTTCTGAATTTTATTCCATTCTTTTCAAACATATTTTTTTTCTCAATTTTAGAATTTTTCTGTATTTTTTTGACATTGGAATGCAAGAATAATAATGATTGAGTTCAAGTCAAAGTTTGGAACAAATCGGAGTTTTTTTCATAAATGAATAAGTTTGACCCCATTTAATGGTTCTTTTATAATTTCATCTTTTAACGCATGAATTGCAACTTTTCATATATCGAAATGTGTTAAAACTGGAATGAATAGAGGTCGTATTGTAATAATAATATCTTCCAAAAACATTCGAATAATGGTGATGAGATTCAATTTGATTGGTTTCATTATGAATTCATTTTTTGTCAATAATGAGAACATTTTTTCGAAAAAAATATTCAAATGAAAATTTTTAATTGTAATTGATGAGGGAGTTTTTTATTCAAATAAATATTTCGAGTTTGTTATTGATTTTGCGAATTTTTGAATTGTTATACAAAAAAAGTGAAATGCATTTTATTGAAACGGAAACAAATTCAGTCTAAACCGGAGATAATCACGTCGAATATAATCACATTCGTTTATTGTCACATTTTTCGATGCACCGACATTTATTGCTTGTTTTTCATTCATTTTCCATCGCATGTAATCACAGGGAGGAAAATATATAATCACAATTTATTTCAGTATTGGTACTTTTTTCAATGAAAAATCGGCGAAATATTATCTAGGTGACAGTCGAATTAGGTGAAATGCATAACATTAAATTTTATATTTGTTGCTTCTTATGTTTATAAAATTACGATTATTGAACGACTCTCACTCCTTATCGATCAAGTTTATTTAATTGCAAATAAATTTTTATAATGGGTTGGATCAACATGATGAATTGGTTGTTTCCATATCTTTGAATGGAAAACGAAAAACACTTTGCAAGCTCGTATGCGCATATTAATTTTTGATTGTAATTCGTGTTCTGTTTGATATTTTTGGAAAAACATTTTGAACAAAGGAAACAGAAGAAAGGATCATTGTTTTTCTGATTTTGTTGGAGATCTGTATAAATAAAAATCAACAGCAAACAAATCGTTTGTCCATTTTACAAATATTTAAATATACTCCTTTTTAAAATAAATTTATTTGTTATAAACAATTTTGTGCAAAAATAACATTTTCAATCAGAATAGCTGTAGCAATACTAAAAGAAAATAGAAAGTGGAATAAATGAATGCATTGATAGATAAAATAATGAAAGAAGTATTTGGTAAGATTCTTTCAAGAGAATTATCAATTTGAAGAAGCTTTTTGAATTAAAAAATAAAAATACGATTGTTGAGAGGTACAAATGAGTTCTATAAGTTAAAAGGATATTGCTTAATGATGAAAATAGAATATTATTAATTTTATAACGATTCTAAATGAAAGAAAATTTTGGAGATCATTTTTTTCAAAGATTGGAAGAAAATTAAAAGAAAAGAGCAAAAAGCTTCAACTGATTTTTGCGAATGCTACACAATGCTTGGTTATAATTACACTTTGAGCTGATTATCAATTCGTGTGCTCTTCTTTCTGAAAGTTGTGTTGAAGAAAGAGGAAAAGAAGATAAACGATGAAACAAAGGTAGGAGATGAAAAATTATTGAAACAATAGCTTCATGTTTGTCATTATGAGAAGTTTGTTTATTGTTAATAAACTTTTGATTTATTTCAAGAAATGAACAAGATCAAACAATCAATGATTTTTTTTTATATTTCAAATTCAATAAAAACAAAATTAACTGTTTTTTGTTGAGAACAAAATAAACAAGCATCCAATTCTTTTTTGTTTGAAACAAATCACAAATACATCACCAACATTTGATAATTGCTTAAACAACATTTCCATTTTTTCTTTAAGGCTTCAAACATTTTGGAAACCAAATACTTTATTACCTTCGCTTTATTTTTGTTAAATGAAAACAGTAAAATCGAGGGAAAAAATAATATATATAAACAAAATATCAAAAAAGAATATTTAGTATCGTAAATAAAATTAATAGTGAATAAGCAGCTAAATTTGTCCATCTCCATTTCCCTTCTCCTTCTCTTCCAATTCTCCTCTTTCAATCCTCCTCCTCATCTTCTTCTTGAAAGCTTTCCCTGCGAAAAAGAAAACCTGTCGTTCCGCTGGAAGATGGAAAAATGCAAAGCAATGAAGCTTTCCTTATAGCAGCTGGTGCAACACAACATCAGCGCCTTTTCTGCTATTCTTCGGTCGCCTTCGACTTTTCCTCTGTTTCTGTTTCGTTTGGCTGAGCTGTCTGTTCCCGCACCTCCTGCCTTCCATATTGACTTGTCAATCACTGCTTCATTTGACATTTCTTTATCTTCTCCTCCTTCTCGTTTACTCTCTTTTTTTCTTCCTTATCATCTCCTTCTTTTCTTCTTTGCTTATTTACCCTTCTTTCTTCTTCCAATCTATCCATCTTGTGAACTCTTCCTGTTCTGCTGTTGCTTCTCTCGCAAAATGCTGCTCAAAAACAACTGAGATTCTTCAAATCAATAAACAAAAAGCTAAAAAGTGAGATATGTTACAAAATCATTATCAAAAATTGTAATATACTATCCATTGCCACTTTGACTTCCAAAATCATTTTATTAAATAATATTGATAATTCTCTTGAAAGAATCTTACCAAATACTTCTTTCATTATTTTATCTATCAATGCATTCATTTATTCCACTTTCTATTTTCTTTTAGTATTGCTACAGCTATTCTGATTGAAAATGTTATTTTTGCACAAAATTGTTTATAACAAATAAATTTATTTTAAAAAGGAGTATATTTAAATATTTGTAAAATGGACAAACGATTTGTTTGCTGTTGATTTTTATTTATACAGATCTCCAACAAAATCAGAAAAACAATGATCCTTTCTTCTGTTTCCTTTGTTCAAAATGTTTTTCCAAAAATATCAAACAGAACACGAATTACAATCAAAAATTAATATGCGCATACGAGCTTGCAAAGTGTTTTTCGTTTTCCATTCAAAGATATGGAAACAACCAATTCATCATGTTGATCCAACCCATTATAAAAATTTATTTGCAATTAAATAAACTTGATCGATAAGGAGTGAGAGTCGTTCAATAATCGTAATTTTATAAACATAAGAAGCAACAAATATAAAATTTAATGTTATGCATTTCACCTAATTCGACTGTCACCTAGATAATATTTCGCCGAAAAATCGATTTTTTGATCAAAAATTAAAAAAATTTCGCTTTTTCAAAAATGTGCTCAAATAAGTCAAAATAATGTGTGTTTATGATCAAAATTGTTCAAGCAAGTTAAAAAAGTGTATTTGTGTAGAATTTCCAAAAATGAAAAAAAAATCGACACAAAATTTATTATTTCATAAATTAATTTTTATTTTTTTCTGTGCAAAGCAGCATCGAATATTGTCACAATCGGATATAGTCACAAAAAGTTGTGCAAAACCGATGTGATTATTACCGGTTTATATTGTATGTGTTATTCGAAAGTTATTAAAATATTTGTTATTTTATGACCTGAATCATTCATTCAATAATTGGGAAAAATTTTCAAACGTTCGACTTTTTATGCAAATAATTATAACATTCCTGATTATCTTTTTGAACAAAAAAATATGAATAAAAAAGGATCAATTATTCGAATAAGAATAATGATATATTGATTATCATTTTTGAAACATAACTTTTTTCGGAATATTTTTTTTTCAAAGATTGTTTATTTTTTTGAGAAAATATTTTCTTTTCAATTGCATAATTATTTACAACTGTTTTGAAAACAAATGCCTTTGCTCAAATAAAAAAAAAATATCTTTTGCATGACTTTTCCATTTTCTGTGTTCTTTTGTTGCTATTCAAAGGAAAATTTCAAACCGAAAATTTTGCATGAAAAAATGTGATTTCAAAAACAATCACATATGTAGATAAACATATTTTCGAAAACTTCAAAATTTGTAAAGAATGGTTCAAACTTTTGAATTTTCTTCAGAGATAACCACTATTTTTAGAATTTATTGGTATTGTCAGTGATTTATTCTTCGATTCAATGCAGTGAAAAATTAATGAAATATTAGTAGGTGAGTATTTTTATTGGCACCAGTTTTTTTATTGGCACCAAAAATTATTTTCATGATCTTCATTTCATTAAAGCTCATAAATCTGTTTCATAACTTAAGAACAATAAACAAATAAAAATTAAGCTGTACGTCAAATATTTTTTTAAAAAACTTTCTCAGAAAAACGATCTAATAATTTTTAACTTTTATTTTTCGATCAACGTTTTGCTCGTATTTTGTTGACTGATTGCGGTTGCGAGTTTTTATCACTGTATTCACAAAAACAACTGTATTTTCCGTATTTGTTACTTATTCGTTTTTTTTTTTTGAATCATTTATTTAAGTGCATTTTTGCATTTCACCATTTTTGTTAAAACATGCAAAATCAAGTTAATGTGTATGTTTTTTCGATTGACATGAAGTGTATTATATATAGTAAGTTTTTTTGAAAACAAATTATTGATATTGGATAACTTCCAATTTGTCATTACTTAGATAAATGCGGCATTATCCGAATATATCGGTATGCCCAGATTTCTCTGAAACTTTACTGATAATAATAATACATGCTGTACATAAGTAATATGAGTATGATAAATTGCGGAAACGTGTTTTTGGAGAAAATAATGTTAAAAAACTTTTTTGATCAAAAATAAATATTTTCGAATTTTCATTAAAAAAGTGACTGATTTGTTTTTAAAAAGCTTCGAAAATATATAAAAACATTTTAAAATGATATTATTCAAATTAGAATAATATTTAAGGCTCATATTCAGAGGCACTAGCTCCATCTCCTGCTCCGAAATCTTCATCAGACTCAACATCGCTATCTTCATTGACAACATCATCCATATCTGGAATCTCCTCGTCTTCATCAATGATTTCTTCTTCTGCTTCTTCTTCCATTTGAACAAGTTCAATTTCCTTTTCAAAACACAGATATTTTATTGATTGAATGAACGTAAAATTAAATGTTGATTTCACCAAAAACAGTGAAAGATAGTCATGCATAAGTCTGATCCTTGTTCCAAATCGAGGGAAAGTGCATCGCAAATGTTGCCATAACCCTTCAATTGTATTTGTATACGAACCAGTTTCTGGGTCTCTGAAACGTCTTTTGTGGCACACAGTTTGATGCTTATATCCAACTGTTTCTTGTGAAGAATAAGCACGCCATTCATCGGAAATAATTAATGTTCCAGCTTTTATGTGTTTCTGGATAATTGGCATCAAAGTTTCCTTTTTTCTGATTGGCACGACGACCATAAACAGTTTCCCCGCTCCACCACCCTCTAATCTTTCCACCCCTCCGAAAATCCACACTTGCTTTTTCTTTCTTCCTCTCCTGTACTTCCGTTTTCGCCAAATTGCTTCATCAATTTCAACTGTTGTTCCCTCGCCTCCAATTGCTTGCTGTCTTTCGTTCCACATTTATGAGCAAGCGCACCGAATCACACTTCCCCAGTATCCGACTGTGTCCTTATCAACAGAAATAAGCAAAGAAATTGTTTTGTTTTGAATCCCTAGCCAGTAATATAAACAAATCAGAAGAGTAACGCCTAGTCCAATCTTTATTCTGCTTAAAGATGTTCCTGAAAGAATGCTTTTCTTGATCTCGCATTTTGGACAAGCGTAATAGTGATAATTCTTATCATGATATATTCGTTGATAGCATCTATGAATTCTACACATCGGGAGGTTCATGGATATTATTTCTCTTTTGAACCATTCCCATGTGCTTGTTTCGTCGTAGAAGAGTTTGTTCAGCGAAGAAATGGTTTCCTCATCATGAAGGTCTCGTTCACGTGCCATGAGATCAAAAAAAATACGAACCCTTAATACAAATAATTTTCTAAAATTATTATGGGTGAATATATTTTTCTTCAAAAGTTCATTCAAATAAATAAATTCCTAGGATTTTTATTTGCATATTCTTTTGTAATAATATTTAACAAATCAAAATATAATGATTAAAATCATTTTTGGTTGTGCCGATATAATCGGATCATGCCATAAATGCAATTCTTTAAGAAAAATATGATTCTTAGATTTCTTTTTAATTTTGAATAAAAGTTTATTTTCAAAACATGCATAATATACAAAAAAAGATAATTTTAACGATATCTTTTGACCTTTTTTTTACAAAACATACGCATTCACTTGATTTTGCATGTTTAATCAAAAGTGGTGAAATGCAAAAATGCACTTAAATAAATGATTCAAAAAAAAAAAAAACGAATAAGTAACAAATACGGAAAATACAGTTGTTTTTGTGAATACAGTGATAAAAACTCGCAACCGCAATCAGTCAACAAAATACGAGCAAAACGTTGATCGAAAAATAAAAGTTAAAAATTATTAGATCGTTTTTCTGAGAAAGTTTTTTAAAAAAATATTTGACGTACAGCTTAATTTTTATTTGTTTATTGTTCTTAAGTTATGAAACAGATTTATGAGCTTTAATGAAATGAAGATCATGAAAATAATTTTTGGTGCCAATAAAAAAACTGGTGCCAATAAAAATACTTACTTATAAAATATGAACCAATTGCTAATGCACAGAATGACAAAACAACAATTGATTTAGATAATATTTGATGCGAATCCGTCAGATTTCTCCAAAAAAAAAAAAAAAAAAAAAAAAAAAAAAAAAAAAAAAAAAAAAAGTAAAAACATTCAATCCTTGTTTCTTTTTATTTATCGTTTTTTTTTCCAAAGTTTCGACAGACACAAACACACTGACATAAAAAATAATAAATAGATTCACAGATAAAAAGAATAAAAAATGAATATTTTCTAACAGAAAGAAAATTTGAATTTTTAATTATTTTCGATACTGTTTGAAATTTTCACAAAAAAATTTGGAAGAAATATTTGTTATTTATTTTCAAATGGAAAATTCCGACGTTATAAAATACAATTTTTAAATCTTTGGAACCAGAAAATATTTTATTGAATTGTATTAATCAAGAATTGTGTGGATATTTGTGAATATAGAAATGAAGGAAAAATTCGAAGCATTTGATAAAAGACAAGTTTTGAATGAAATAGAAATATATACGAAAAGAATAGTGCAAAGATTAATCAGAAACTTTTAGTTTAGAGAGAAATATTCGATAGTTACACCTTTTGCTGGCCTTGTAAATGCATAAAAGTTTAATAAAGAATAATAACGAGAAGCAAATAGAAATCGACGCCCTCTTCCGCATTCATCTCACACTCCTTGAATTATTGACAATTTCCCTCACTTTCTTATTTAGTCTTCTCGTTCACTCTCGTATAAACCTCAGCAAAAAAACTTGGCCACCCCACTTCCATTTCACTCCAAATAACCTTACACCACAATATCATCGTCTTCGTCTTTTGTTAACAAGCTCTCTGCTCCTTCTGACGAAGATGAAGACGAAGAAGAAGTTACTGATATTCCAGCTGCAAGAAGTTCCTCTTCTTTTTGCTTTTGCTCCCTTTCCTGTTCATCAGCTTTCTTCTTCTTTCCTTTTTGCACCATCTTCAGCCTGAAGAATTCCTCTCTTTCCATTTCGCTCATTTCGCTGTCGATGTAGTGGATAATTTCCTCTAATTGTGGTATCATAACATATTCCAATGCATTCACTCTTCGGTTTGTCACCTTTATAACTTCATCTAACGCTGAAAAAGCTGTCTGAAGTGATGCAAGTTTCACGACTTGTTCAACAACTGCCATATGCTTATCTTTGCATTCTTGAACACGCTTTCCACCTTTTGCAAGACCAGTAAGTTCCGTTCCTGTTTAAAAGAAAATGTCATGATTTATTTTCATAATAATTAATTTAAATATATATATTTATACAAAAAGCATTTCAACCTCCGGATCCCTCTTGCTGAAGTTCAAATACAGGAAGCAAGACACCAGCAAGATTTTCCATATGCATTGTAACTTTTGTTGGCGTTGTAGAAGAAACAGTTTCTCGAACAGCATATCTATTGTCAAATAACAATTCATAAAATACATGAGCACATGAAACATCAATAAACAAACTTGATTTGATCTCCTGTGGTGTATTTCATATGTGAAGTGGAAAAAAGGGCTTCATTTACGAGAGTGACAAGTTCATTTTTTGCCTTTTAAGAAAGTTAAAAATATAATTTAAAATATATTTAAATCACAAGTTCTATTATGCACATACATCCAAGATCTTGCCAAGAATATCTCTGAACTTTACACTCAGTGCATCAGATTTTTTCTTTAGCAGCTCATGGCCTCTCTTAGCTGCAACCATCTTGGCTTGTTGTGCTTGAAGCACCATTCGAGTTGGGACGATATTCTAAAGAGCAAATCATTTAAAATGCACAAAGAAAGAACCGGTACATATTAAATAAATATCATTAATATGACATATGTCAATAAACTCACAAAAATAGACAAGAAACCTCGGTCATGTTTAAAGTCCAATGTTATGGTATTAGATCAACGAAGAAAAAATTACTGCAATAAAAATACATGCGATTAATAATATAAAATAGGCTTTTCATTTTGCTTATATGGAATGTGCAAACTTTTCACCTAAATTTCTTCTTCTCTTTTTTGAAGTGATTATTTGTGAAGTGTGTATAATTGTTAATAAAAGATAGTCATTTCTCAAGTTCATTCCTTATGTTTGTCTGAAGTGAGTATGACAAAGGAATCATCAGCAGATAACGATACCATCTTTTGACATAGTTTTGTACCTGCAATGCGATCAAGGGCATGAACATCAAATGGAGAGAAAAGGAGCAGAGCCGAACCAGCATTTGAAAACGATGATGAAGGCACAATGGGAAGAAGCGATGGATCGTCAATATCATCCAAATCTTCCAAGTCTTCTTCGCTTTCTGAGTCAGAACTCGACGACTGGTCTGAATCTGAATCAGAATCTGCACCGCCACTCAATTCCATCCGATTAGCCTTTCTTGTTCTTTTCTTCTTGCTCGCTTTTTTCGTACCCCCCATCATCGTCTTCCTCAGCACTTTCCTTCTCAGCCTCCTGTCATCATTCTCCTCTTCTATCCCCCTTTCCAGCATCCGCATGATGTCACTGCAGAACTCCCTGTTTGAAGGAGGCCCATAAAAGAGCACCCTTTCCACCTTTCTAAACTCATACCGCCGGTAAAAGTGGAGTCGCTCTGTGTAAAGCAGCAGACGCGTCCTGCCGTCGAAGAAAGAGACACGCCCTTTTGTCAGGTCGGGTGTCTCTGTGTACTCACACGCCTCGGCAAAGAGCGGGTGCTTGGTGGAAGAAGAGGTGAGGGAAGGGAAGCGGCGCTGCAGAAAGTCCCTCACACGCACAAACGAAAAGAATGAGGGGAAATAAACAAGAGTGCGCGGGCGAGGAGGAAGAGGAGCACCAGACGGAGTGGTCGCGCTGCGGGAGACTGGGCGGAGGAGAGGCAATAACTGGAAGATGGAGAAGTATATTGACAGTCACATGAATAAATAATATAACATAAGAATAAATAAATAAATAAATAAATAAATAAAATAAAATAAAGAGAGAATATTTGAATAATTCTTGTTATATAAATGAATGAAACACACTTGTTTGATGAAGAAGTTGTATCGCATGTCCTCTGCCTTTTCCGCATTGGTCGAGTGAAGCCTCTGGAACACGATTGGCATTGTTGTTCTGATGCACTCTTTGTTCGGCAGAGGCGGCACTTTCAGTCCTCCCCCCAGCGCATTGCACACAAACTCGCTCTGTCGGAAGAGAGAGTTCAATTCGGGTGTCTCGCTCTCAGAGAAGATGATCGTCTGGCGAAGGAATTTGCCCATCCCGCGAAGCATTTGGATGTATACACGCGACATGTCAATGGACTGGAGGTTCTTGGGCGTTGTGTGAAGACACGGATGCTTCCGTTTAGGCAGCGTTTCTGAGGGCAAAGTGGTTGATTTCGCCTTCAGACCCGACCAGATCTGCTTCGAAACATCAAATTCATCTGACTCTGAACTCTCTTCGCTTTGATTTTTGTCAGAAGTGCTGCTGCTCTTCTCACTTGAACTCTCACTTTGCTCACTTTCTCCACTTTCTCCACTTTCTCCACTTTCCTCGATTTCCTCGCTTTCTTTGCTTTCTTTACTCTCGCTGTCTTCTTCATCTTTCTTCCTTTTCTTCTTCTCCGCTCCTATTTCCTCATCAACTTCCTCTCCTTCGCTTTCACTCAAGCGTCGTGTCTTTGAAAAGGCTGATGTGCTGACTGATCGAAATGGAGAAGAGAAGATGTTGTTTATGTGCTCCCAGTTTTGCATCAGAAGTGGCGTCGCATTCTCCACAAATGCAATCTCAATGGACGACAGCAGCGCTCTCGGAGTGAGTGAGAATTTGACTGTATGCCTTCGAAACTTCTCATTGGCATAATCCTCGTTGTTTCCTTTCCTTCCTCCTTTGCCTCCTCTTCCTCCTCTTCCGCCTCTATCACTTCTCCCTCCTCTTCCTCCTCCTCTTCCACCTCTGCCGCCTCTCCCACGGCCTCTTCTCCCTCGTCCTCTTTTGTGTGAGTCTTCAGGATTCAAATCGGTTTCTCCGTCAGGCACACTCCTTCCTCTTAACACACTCGACAGACCAGCTGGTGACGCTATTATAAAGTCTGCGTCTGACAGATTGCACAGCAACTTCACACTTCTCCTCGTCAATCCCACGCCAAAGCAGAATGTCTCATCCACATTGCCTTTGAATGTCCGCTTGAACGACTCTGGCTTTTCACTCACAGTTTGAATGGGCTGTGGCTTCATATTCTTTTTGTGTGAGCTTTTAAAACGCCGCTTGATCTTCTTCACTTCTCCTCCATCTTCCTCTCCTTCATCCTCCTCCCCAAGTTCATCATTTTCCTCTTCAACATCCATATCTTCATCTTCGTCTTCACCTTTTTCTTCTCTTTCCTCATCCTCTTCTTCTTCCGGCTCTGGACCAAATAGCCTGTTAAACTTCGCACCCAGTGAAATATTCCCTCTGTGAATGCTCGGAATTAGTTTGAGAAGATAATCATTCACAAGTTCATATGCCGCATTTCTCGTGGCACATATTATCAAGATTCGGGGACGAACAAAACCTTGATCTCTGTACTTGTTTGGCTGAGATGTGCTTTCTGAAGAAGAAGAAGGCGCAGATTTCGATGTTTTAGATGCACGCGACTCATCAAGTCTGTGAAGCTGTCCATATTCTGTTAATAACTCATCATCTTTATCTCGTCCGCTTTGTTTCTTTTCACTTAACACCGAATTGTGAGAAACTATAAGTTCTCGAGACTTCACAACATGATTGACCAAATGTAATAAAACTATTTGGCGAAGATGCCTCTCATTTGTTGGAGACAAACGATTGAACAAAATGTCTTCATAACCGAATAATGATTGTAAAAATGGCCTTTGAATAATATTTGTTGTTTCTTTTATTGGTCCAACTTTTCCTTGAATCGTTAAATAGGAAGGATCAATGCTCAAAGGAAATTTCTGACCACGAATTGAATACCATTCTTGAATTAAAGATTTATGAATATAAAGGTCGGAAAGATGTGTAATATTGTTCAAAAATGGAGGAACAGCAAAATCTTCAGTTACGAAACCAAGTACATCATCTTTTCTGGGAATAAATTGCTTATTTCGTTTTTCAAGTTTTTTAGCATCGCTTTCTTCAAATGTGAATGATAGACGTTTTATCAATGGATCAGCATCGTCGACAATAATTTCAAACAAAGATTCTGGGGACATATCTCCTATTTCGGAAATATGCTCTTTGTTTTCATCACTTACATCAATTTCAGAACGCAAAGATAAAGTCATAATATTAAATTTTTCTTTTACGCTCTAAAAAAAGTCTTTTTATATTTCTGCGTTGATCATGTAAATAATAATAAAAGAGTCATTTTTGATCAAATAATACCGATAATTACAATTAGATTTTTTTAGAAATGGATTGATTGTTGCATATGCTTAACTTTTACAAATCAATGCTGATTTAACTGAAAGATTAATATTCACTCTATTTATGAAAAAGAAGTATGAAATAGATGGAACACGATTTTGCTAAAGTAACCCATGAATTCATACTCCATTAATCCTTGTTTTTATTGGAGAAATACAAGCGTGGGAATAGCAAAGGATGAAAATATCTCTTTTAAGCGAGAAGTGAAGAATTAAAGCTGCTTCATTATCTTCAAAAAAGAGACAAAGCTTTCATCAAAGAAAAGTTTTAATTTTAAAATTGAAATTATTGAAACTTAAACTTCATTTTTTTAAAATGTTTTAATCATTTTTAATTTCTTTTTGGTCTTTCAAAATAAAAGTTATAATTTTTAGAAGTTATTGATTTTCCTGCTTCCTGCAAAGTGTCTGGTGAAATATTCTTCCTGAATTCTATCAGGAAATATGGACCACAATTTTAATTTTGTTGTTTCATGAACTGTATTTATTTTCTTGGATTTCTGTTTTATATTTGCGAAAATGTTAAATGCGTAAATTGGGCTCTAGTTGTGTCTGGTTCAAAGGGATGGGACAATTACAGACACCAGGCCGATATATCCCATGCATTTTCTTTACTGAAAGATAATGGATTTGATGATGAACATATTATATATATGACAGTTTTGTTTTTTTGCATTTTTTACAAAATAAATAAAGACTGTTCAAACGTGATATTTGATTTTTTTCCTTTAAATAAAATGCACATAGTATGATGATGTTCCAAAACATCCAAAAAACCGTCTTCCACAGACATTATTCAACTCTCCAAATTCTTCAAATGTATATCCAGTATGAATGCTTATGAAATGAGAATTGAGTTTCAATGTTTGTCTCTGAAATATCAATTTGTTCTGTTATTATCATAGGGATCTATTCATGTTGATTACAATGGAAAGCAAATATCTCCAGAGCTGTTTTTGGCAGTTATTTCTGGAAATTCTTCTTTTTCGAAGGGGAGAGTGATAAATAGCACCAGAAGCGATAATGTTTTCATTTTTTATAGCGATCACGGTGCTCCTGGAGTGCTGCTGTTCCCAAATGTGTGATGTTTTTTAATCAACCAAACATTACTCATTGAATCAATACATTTCCCGTTTCAATCCACAAATGTTAAATCTTAGAATGAAGTGTTACATGCTGTGGATCTTGTGGAAACCCTTCACAATTTATCGCGTGATGGCCACTTTAATAACTGTCTGCTGTTTGTGGAAGCGTGCTATGGAGCGTCTATGTTTAAGGACTTGCTTAAGAAGAATGAAAGAGTATTAGCGGTTTCATCCGCTGATGCATTCGAAGAGAGCTGGGCGTGCTTCTGTGAAGATTGGGCTGAAGAAGAGAAGATGCAATCAGAAACGAACAACAAACAGAGATTTCGAGCACCAGGAGATGGAGTGATTTGTTTGGGAGACGAGTTTTCTGTTGGTTGGATGGAAAATGTTGAGATGATGAAAATCGAAGAAGATAAAGAGAAGGGAAATTCAATGAAAACAAGCAAAAAAGCAATTAGATATGAAAATGAGAACAAAGGCACAGTAAAAGCAGTAGTGAATAATGTGAAGCAAAAGACGAAACTGAGCAGAGTTTGCGTCTTTGGACAAAAAAGCATCTTGAATGAGCCTTTGTCATCATTCTTTAAAGCACCTCCCAAGTTTAATTCTTCTTCATCTGAAGCAGAAAATGAGAAACAAAACGAATTTGAACAAATTGACGATGATTTTGTTGATGCTGGTGGAAAAGAAACTCTGCTAATGGATGAATTAGCATTGCTGGCAAGTGTTGGATTTCGTCGTTATGTTCAAGAATATTGCGACGAATGCAAGAAAAAGAGTCGAGAAAATAATGAAGTCAAACGTCCAATTAACTCAAATGGAGGCAATGATTCATTTTCACAAATTGTTAATCAGGGTGAAAAAGGCAAGCTATTTCAAAACAAACATAACATTTTATCCACTGCAATGCAAAAGCATCAGAAAAAACTGCACAAAATTTTGAACCACAACAAAAACCCGAATGGTGCTGCTGAGCTGACGCAGCTGCAGGCATCGCATATGCAAAATAGAACCAGAACAGCTGAAGCTGCTTCTCCTTCAGATAACACAACATTTCCTTCTGCTGCAGATACTTCACTGACACCCATCGAAAGTTATTTGAAAAAAGAGGAATTTACACAAAAAACTATTGAAAACTTGGCTTCATCACTTCACGCGTCGTACTCTTCTCTGGTTAATCATCAGCCTCCATCAATAACAAGAAAAGGATGGATCAAAGCTGTTTCTACAAAGAACATTGCAGCTCAGAACCTGAATCAAGCGTGGAAGGGGTTTGTGAGATGGATAAGAAGGAAACCACAAAATGAAAAACGAGAAGAAGAAAAAGAGCGAAACAATCTTATTCGTCTTCGGGAAGATTGGCTGGGTGAAATAGATGGAAGAGCAAGGAATGCTTCTTGTTTGAAGGGTTTGTTTGATGAATATAAAATAGTTATGAAGGAGATACAATTAAATGACAGTAAAGAACAAGATAAGTTAGATCAAAATGACGGAGCATCAACCATTCAACAAAGTGAGAACGAGGAAGATTCGATGATTTCGGATGAGAATATTGTCACTGTTATCACTGCACTTACTTCGTTGTGCAATAGGCATGTGAACAATAATGATGATTTCTTTAGAATTAAATCATTGATTCGCGAAGCCATGCACAATTCTACAATTGAACTCTCATAGTTGTGAATACATGCTTTTTGTGCAATCTTTCAATATAATTTATTGATTTGATGAGTGATTGAACTTCACAACAATCCATGTTTTATACAACTTTTATTGAAAAAATCGCGATATGAGGCTACAGGAACGAGAATTGCACGCGAGAGGATTAAAAGTTTTTATGAATATTGATTTAGGTGAATAGCGCATTCTTTGGAACTGGGTCTTCCTTTTCCATCAATTTTGTCTCAAAAAACCTCAACGCCTTAATTTTTCATGCTTATCCTGAGTGTCGAGTTGTACTTAGAAGTGACTTTGTAAATTATTTCCCATCTATTTTTCCTGTTTATTTTCGAGCTTTCTTTATTGTTTTCTCAATTTTGATTTAATTTAATGCACTGTTTCATCAATTGTTTTTTGAAAATTGCTTCCTTAATTTGAAATTCACAATAGGATATCGAACAATACATCATTTGTCCATTACAATAAGGTATCTCATTTCCTGATTTTGTTCATAAGATTTTGAAAAAAATAAAGCCGTTGTTTTTTAAGAATAATATTAAACAATAGTTTCTTTTTTAAAAAGTGCATCTAATTCATGCATTGAAAATACGGACATTTCATGCATTTGTTCTAAGAAAGGCTGAACATTACAAGATTATTAAAGATGCATTTTATCCACATGAAGCACACTTTTCATTTTTTGTAATATAAAAACATCGAAAACACAAATAAAAACATTTTGCACAGAATTGATAAATAGCAATAAATTTTGTTGTTTTGATTTTCTCCATTAAAACACAACTGAATTCAATTTCGTTCTCTGATTAAATGATCTTTTTCATTCCACAAAAATTTAGAGGAGAATTTTTTAATTCAAAGGAAACAAATATAGTTTCAATCCCAAAGTTAAACTTATTCTGCAATGAGAACGTTTTGTTATGAAATCTTAAAAAAACAAACCTTTCATAAAGGGTAGTTTTTTGTGATCATTTTTTGTGAAACAGAAAGTCTTGTATTGTTGATATGCTATCAATTTTCTTTCTTTTCGCAATCCAGATATTCGCAGAAGATTGCAAATTTCGATCTTATTCACTTGTTACAGTTGACAGTGCTGTCAAATGTTTACGCCATCTTCCGGTCTGTTTTCTTGTTTTAAAACATGATTATCTTTTGAATTGCTTTTTTTTAACCTTAACCTTATTCATAATAGTACAAAAATTCACCAAAGGAAGTGAATCAAACACTTGAAACATTGGAAACATACTTCAACCAATATGCGTACCGAGATACAACTGCCGATATCCCTGATCCATTCAAAAAAGACAAATTCGACATTGTCAAAGCAATTAATGAAATAAAAGGAACTTCATTCAAAGACGGATTTGAGTTCCACCAAGCAATTGCTAATGCTGTTTCAAAGTTGAATGATCCTCACACAATCTATCGCTATCCTTGCTCCAACGCCTTTGCTTATGTGTTTCCATATAACTTTGAGGTTCAAGTCCCGAATCCATCGGAGCCAAACGACATCAAAGTTGTTGTGACTAAATCCGTTGTTAAAGGAGTGACTGAAACTTTCATCAGAGGAGGCGGAGCAAATATTCTTGGAAGTTTAGTCACGACTATGGTCCTTCCTGACATCAAATCTTACACAACCGAAACACCAGCAAATACCATTGCTCGATGGAGTCGCGAACATGTTTCACTTTCACGAACACCAGCAGCCAAGTTCAACTATGCGTTAGACAGCCAATTAACAGTGAGAGTACCGTCGATGAGCCCTCCACCGGAACCAATTTCTCTCCGTGTGACGAAAGGATTAATTCAAAGGACAGTTAAAATTCCATTTTATGCAATGCCATTTGCGAATACAAATAATGTGACGGATTTCTTTAACAGCATCTGCCCTGCGAGATCTTTGGTGACTGAAGATCAAATGGATTTATTTAAACTCGAGGATGAAGAACCCGAAGAAGACTTTGAGCAAGTGATTAAAGAACATTCAGAGGATGTTGCCTTCACAATGGTTTATGACAGGTTGAAAAACGATGATGTTCTCAAGCAAATGATAACTGCTGAAAGAAGAACGTCATTCCAACTCGAGAGAGATTCATTACCTCAGATTCATCATCTGAAGAAAGTTGGGATGATTAGAAACAAATCAGATGATGCCAGAGACTTGTTAGAAAGCGCCAGAAAGGCCACTGGCAAAACCAATGGTGGAGATTCACTCCCTCAAATGGAAGTGTTAGTGTCTGATGAAAACATTCGCACAGGACTGATCCATGACTGGAAGCTTGGTGTCATGCACATCGTGTCATTTGCACCATCCACAGACAGTGAGATTGCATCTTGGATTGGTGCAATTGTGGATGTTTTAGTTAAAACGAAAAAGGCTGGTTACAAAATGATCATTGATATGAGAGGGAACAGTGGAGGACTTGCTTTTCTTGGTTCACAGCTTTATCACTTGCTATTCCCGAACATGTTTCCAATTAATATGAAATATTCGTTTGTGGAAGGGCCTGCCAACAATGCAGTGATCAAATCTATTGAAAACGATGCTCCATTGACTTTGATGACAAATTACTCCACATTGGAAGAGATTCCTCATTTGCTTGATCTTCCTACCAGAACCATCATTAGAGATATCTCAGGTGAGCAACGAGAGCAGAACTGGACACAGCAAATAGCAATAAACACAGACAGATACTTTGACTATCTCTTCAAGCCTTTCATTCCTGAAGAATACATTGACAAACAGTTGTTTGATGCAAACGATCTTTTATTCGTAACAAACGGTGAATGTGGCTCAACATGTTCACAGTTCTTGAAACATGTGAAGGAATCACAGCAAGCAAAAGTGATTGGATTTGGTGGAGCATTAAATCAACAGACAATGCCTCATGACATCGGTTCATTTGCGGGTGGAAGTGCGATTAGCACAGATGCGTTTGAGAATTCATATGTTCCAGGCATTAAAAAGTTCCCTCGCCGGGGCACTTCCCTTTCATGGGTCTATGGCACTGGATATTCATTCGATTGGAACAAACCTCAGAAAGAGCTCGAATACAAAATTGTTGAGCCAGACGAAGTTTATCCTATATATCCAAATGTGGAAACGCAATTTACAGAGGAAGGATATGTGTCAATGGCTCAAGCAGTGAAATACATGTTCGATAAGTGCTTTGACTTCCAGGTGATAGAGGCTGACAAATGCAGCCCTATGCGTGATCAGCACATGCTATTTGGATATCGTTGTAAAGGAGGTGAATTCAATCGTTCTATGTGTGAATTCAGAAGATGTGAAGATGGCTATTATACTAAACCTATGGCATATTGTCTCAAAACACCAAAGATTGCGCCTTTGAATTCGACATTTGATTATTCCTTTGAGGGAATTCAAAATACAAAAGAGGAAACAAAACAAAAACAAAAAGAAGGAAATAAATCAAACTTGAGCGCTATTGTTTCAATTTCCATCGGATGTGTATGCGGTGCTCTTGTTATTGTTGGAGCGACTGTTTTATCAGTAATTGCTTTCAAAAAGAAAAAGGCACGAAAGCAAACACTTCCAGAAGAGAAACCGCTGATTGCTTAAAAAATCACATTTGAAAAGAGAATTATTTTGCTTGCTTTCTTTTTTTCTCACAATATCGGACAAGAGTTATAACATTTCTGTTCAGTTTAATATTTATTTTCTATTTTTTATTGTGTTTTTTTACAAAACTTTTTGACCCTTTGTGGCAAAATTCAGTTTGTCGAAACTTTTGGATTTGGTTATAATATTTGACTGGAGTTTGCCTTTTTGTATCTGTAATTTTTGAAATTCAAACATATGTTCCAATATTTGAATGTTGGATATACTTTGAAATTTGTATTCGATATGCAGAATCGTTTTAATAAACAACATCAAATTTCAAAGAAATTATTTTGTTTTTTCCATTTGAAATAAAAAGACATCATGTGAATTCTTTTGATACAAATTGGGAAAATGAGACATGAAGGTGATTTTTTCAGATTTTTCAAAGAAAATTAATTATTAAGTTTAAAAATATTTTTGAGTCAGGATTTTTGAACAAGTGTTTCCATCAAGGTATTTTTAGTGACCATTGCCTGAAAGTTTTCCTTTCGGTCTATTAAATCACTCTTATTGTTAATAAAATTTATCTTCCCATATTTATGTTCTGATTTTGGAGAGATTGCTAAAAGAACAGTAATTTTAGTGAAGAGAATTTTATGAAACAATATGTTCTTTCGTTTGGAAATCCAGGTTTGCGTTTATATGTTTTAGAAACGTTTATATGTTTTTTTGAAAGTAATATTTGGCCAATCAAGCTATCCCCTTTATATTGCGTTTGTATTCACATGCTTGACATGCCTATTTAGTCTTAGAGAAGCCATTGCCGAAATACGGAAAAAGAAGTGGAGAAAAAGATTTCAAAAGAATTTTTTTCTGTCAATGCTGACGCTATTCCTTTTTCTTCGCTCTCTTTTCTTAGTTGTTCCATTTCCTTTTGAAAACTACACATACTTCATTATATCCGATCAACTTCCAGAATTCTTTTTATTTTTATCATGGCAATCATTGGCAGTTTGGTTTTCTCGAACGATATTAACTTCAATGTTTAAGTCAAGAAAAATACAGAAAGGATTCGACATATTATTCATAATAACTCTTGGAATTATGTTTTTAGTTTCATTAGCTACATCCGTTATTGCTGCTGTATGCAATGCTCTTTATCCTTTATTTTTTAATAATATTTTACAAACTTGTATTCAACGATTTGAAGCATTACTTAGGAGACGAAAGCAAAAAGGAGTACGGATACGAAAAAATTACACTATATAGTTCAATTGTGAATTATTTTGTTGTTGTTTGCTCAACGGGATTTTATGGACTTCTTTTGATATTGATGTATCATCGAACAAAAATTACTGCTGCTTTTCGATGGAGAGTTCAGCTGCTCATTGTGATGGTGGTTGTTGTTTTCCTTGCATTTTTCTGCAGGCTTATCTGGGGAGTAACATATGCCACAAATTCTAACAAATTGCAAAATGCTTTCGATCGAGCAACTATCCAATGCTTCACAACCGAAGCTGACTGGTTTGTTTTTTTTTTTTTTATATCGGATAAATTGTATTTGATGCATTGCTGTTTGCCTTCTATCCTTGACGCTTCATTTATGCTTCAATTCATGTGATTATAGCGACATCTATTTTTGGGAATTCTTTTGCTTCCGTTTTGTCTTGGAAACAATTCCTTGCATAACCTTATTGATCACCTTCTACTTTGCATCTCCTTCATCTTCTTCATTTTCTGCCTCCACATCTTCATCAAGCTCCTCCCGCAGCTCTTCTTCTTCCTCCTCTTCTCACTCCTCAGCAAAGGATTCCCTTTTGCCTCGTGAGGGCGGATCAGGAGGCGGCAGAGCGCAGTATGCCACATTCACAGGCACTTTCCTGCAACATCCACAGCAGTCTCACTCACAACAGTACTCACACTCAGCCGCGTCTCAGTCATCAGCCTCCAACGCACCAGCATCTTCCTTCTCTATCAACAGCGCCTATTCCGCAGACTCAGACCCATCAGAACAAGGAGCCTCACTTCACCATCCAGGCAGCGGAGTTGACGTGTCAAGCGGCAACAGCAGCACAAACATTGTGAAGAAGAAGAAGAAGAAGAAGAGAATAATCGTGGACCACGCAGCATCAGCAGCTGGCAGCACTTCAGGTGGGCTTCCAGCAACTTCTGTGGCGATGCAGACAATAACCACTGCAACACCAACAGCCTCCAAGTCAATTGCGCCACTTTCATTTGACAGCAACTCGGCTTCAGCCAACGCGACTGCTCCGTCCTCTTTGGCAGCAGACGATCTTTCAGCAGTGTCAAATGTGGATAGCGCAGCTGTGTCCTCACAGCCAGCCACGCCACCGCCACAGCCTGTTGTGAAGAAGAAGAAGAAGAAGCTTGTGAAGAAGAAGAAGCAGATAATTGTGACTATTCCATATGATGAAGGAAGAAACACTGCCAATGCTAACCTTCATGAACCTGTGATATGAAGCAGCTAGTAAATTATTGTTTTTATGTATTTGTTTTATCTTGCTTGCCTTACATTTCTTTGTTATTTTCTTCTATCTGCTTTTTATGCTTCTGCAAAAACTTTGTAGTATCTTTCTTATGCAACTCTATCTAAGCGCCAAACAATCAGTATTTCTTCTGTTATGTTGAAGAAAATACTGAAGTTACAATGTTCAATAATTTATTTTTTTGTTTGTTCGTTGCATTTCATTCCAAAACTGTGCTTTTTTATGGATTTGTGTTCTTTTATCCTTCACCCAATTTCGCGTTTCAGATTATGAATAATCTTGTGCTTGCAGATGCGTTCATCATACACCTCTCCATTTCACATATTCAGTTCACCATCTTCAATCGATGTTCATTCTCTGCATTGTAAATAAGTCATTGCTTTAAGATTTTTGTGCTCCATTTTTATAGATTTCATTTGGGTTCTCCAATGCCACCACTCTTTTATCTTGTTGTATTTGTTTTGTTAGAATTCTTTTTTCATCCAAACTTCTAATTTTTATTCTTTCAATTCGACATTTCCCCTCAACGCATGTGAGTTGTTTTTGCGTTATGATTTCTGTTTAAACACTTATATTGATGCCTAAGAATCATTCCCCTTTTTAAGGGAAATACCTTTTCTTTTTCTTTTGTTTGCTCTTCTTTAAATGAAATCTGATGAAAGAAATTGTTCTTTTCTGATAAAAAAAAGGAGGAAAAAGACATTATAACCGATACAACAATAATCATAAATATTTATCAAAAGCAAAAAGAAAACATTTTCTTTGTAACAACCAAAACTAATATTCACACAAGAGTGTTTTCAAAAAAACACAATTATAAAAATTTGAAGTGTATTTCCTTTTCAGTGTAACATTCAACGCCAAGCATTCAAATACATTGGAGACAGTCTCTTTGATTCATTCATCAGATGCTTATCCCACTTTGCAGAAAGAGGCTCCGTCCGAGCTGACGTTGTGTGTGGCTTGCCGTTGCGAAATGAAACGGTAAATGCAACCCCTTTCTTTGTTTTAACCTGTTTCGGGGTTTGATTAGTTGTTTGAAGAGAAACATGCTTCGATGAAGAATAGCGACGATATGGAGTGCCAGAAGACAAAACAGTCTGAAGTGATTGAGGCCTTGTGTTAAATGAAGGACGAGTGAAAACAGAATGGACTGAGTTAAATGAATCCAATGGAAGTGAAACAGAAGGCTGCTGCGGAAACATCGCTTGTGAGGGGTATGACACAGTTTGCGGTGAGCAGTTCAGAAAGTCTGGTTCAAACTCCTCTGGATTAGAGGAAGCATCTGAATCTGCTTTATTGGTTAATGTATTTGTACCCTTTTGACAAGATGCTAATGCGTCATCATCCATTTCTCGATCATTCGAAAGAGACAAAGAGAGAGAATGTGTTGAAGTGTCAAAAGAATTTGTTCCACATTGCTTGTCTTTTGTATCTTCTGCATCTTTTTCGTTGGAGGCTCCTTTATCCTCTTTCTCATATAATATGCCATTTTCATCCGCAACTCTTCCAACTTTGCTCAACACAACCAGCTTCTCCTTTTGTTCTTCCCTCAAAATGATAAGAATTTTTTCTTTCTCCTTTTCACAATGGAAATGTTGGCTGTCACAACTGCATTGCGGTGGATGGCATGCCGAAGTGGTGTTGATATTAATGCTTATTGGCAATGAAGACGAAGGCAATGGAATTGATGCTCTTTGCTGCTGTGTTTGAGGCACCTCCATTGGCACATTAGAAACAGATGGGACTGGAGGGGTTCTCACAAAAAGAGGGGTGGGCTGTGATGTTGGAAGGGAAGATGGCTTTTGTTCTTGATGTGAATGAGACTTCGGCTGATAGGATGGAATATCAGCAGATGATGAAGCAGAAGTTGATGCAGACGGAAACATTTGATTGATTGAAGATGAAGGAGAGGCAGGACGAGATGTTTTTGCTTCTTGATTATCGCTCAGATGAGATTGTCTTGAAGGAGTCTGAAGAGAAGACAAATGAGGATTAGAAAAGTGTCCTGTCTTTTCCTTTGCGGTGTCTGTTTGACTCAATTTTGAGTGTAGTGAAGCCTCGTCGACAGCTCCAGTGGAAGCAAAACGAGCACTTCTCAAAGTTGAAGAAGGAGCAGAAGACATAAATTTGGAAGCAGAAGGCGGGACCAGAGAAACAGAAGATGAGACATTTGATGCAGGCGTCTGCCTAACTGCTGCAGGAGGAGGCGTGTGAATGGACTGTTCCAATTCTTCTGGTGCTTCATCTGATTTTGATTTTCTTGTGGATTTTGGAGTGGTTTGAACAGATGATGGATAACGTGGAGTTGCATATAAATGTCCACTCCTGCTCGTTTTTGGTGTTGAATTGTATCTTAATCTTGAACCTATGCTTTCTCTGTCCTCCCTTTCCCTTTCCCTTTCTTCTCTTTCCCTTTCTTCCCTTTCTCTCTCTTCTCTTTCTCTCTCTTCTCTTTCCCTTTCTTCTCTTTCCCTTTCTTCTCTTTCCCTTTCTTCCCTTTCTCTCTCTTCTCTTTCTCTCTCTTCCCTTTCCCTTTCTTCTCTTTCCCTTTCTTCTCTTTCCCTTTCCTCTCTTTCTCTCTCTTCCCTTTCTCTTTCCTCTCTTTCTCTTTCCTCTCTTTCTCTTTCCTCTCTTTCTCTTTCCTCTCTTTCTCTCTCTTCTCTTTCTCTCTGATATTCTCTTTCCCACTTTCTATTCAATTCCAACAGTCTTTCTCTCTCAATGTCAAACTGTCTTTTCCTTTCCATTTCTCTTTTCGCCTCTTCTTGTTGTTTCTGCACTTCTTCCATTATCTTCTCTTCTTCCATTCGATTCATCTCATCTTTCACTGCCTCAACTTGCCTCTTTTCATTCAACAGCTCCTCTTCCTTCCTTTTGAGCATTTCTTCTTTCTCCTTCTTCTCAGCTTCCAGTCTTTTCTGCTCCCGCTCTTTTTTCTCCAATTCTGCTTCATATTTTTGCCTTTCCTTATCCAAAATCGCTTGAAGTCTCATTTTTTCTTCATAAATCGCTTTTTCTTTCTCCTCTTTTGCTCTTTTTTCCATTTCTTCCACTCGTCTCCTCTCCTTTTCTTGTTCTTCTTTCAGTCTTTGCTGCTGCTGATGCAACATATTCTTCCACTCAGCTTC
Organism: Monocercomonoides exilis; assembly: GCF_001643675.1. Classification (NCBI taxonomy): domain Eukaryota; phylum Preaxostyla; order Oxymonadida; family Polymastigidae; genus Monocercomonoides; species Monocercomonoides exilis. The sequence goes on along the minus strand of NW_027150613.1, from coordinate 131,020 downwards.
AGATTTCGCTATCCGATCTTCCATTTCCTTCCTCTCCCTTTCGTTGCGATGTCTCAGCATCTTTTCCTCGTCGATTGCTCTGTCTTTCTCTTCCCTCTCTCTTCTCGCTGCTTCTTCCATCTCCTTCCGCACTCTTTCTTTCTCCTCCTCTTTTGCCTTCTCCATCTCTGCCAGCTTTTTGTTCTCTCTCTCAAGTGCTCGGATCTTCCTTTGCATTTCTTCCCTCTCTTCCTTCATCCCTTTTGCTTCTTTGTACAACTCATCTTTTTCATTGTTGAGTTCTGTCAGTCTGCTTTGCAGCTGCTTCTGCTGCTCAGCCATCAGCTGCCTTTGCTTTTCCTCTCTTTCATCTCTTTCTCTTCTCTCTCTCTCATTCTGTCGTTGCTGTTCCAACTTGAACTGATTCAGCTCAAACATCGCCTGCTCTTTTTCTTTCCCAAGTTTTGTAGCAATCTCATTCTTCATTTTCTCTTCGTACTCTTTCTGCCTTTCTTTCTCCATTTCCCTGCTCTTTACCATCTCTCTTTCTCTCTCTTTCCACTGCTCACGCTGCTTTTGAAATTGAACCTGCAGTTTTCCAAGCTCCTCCTCCTTCTGCTTCACCTCCTCATTCATTGCACTGATATATTGGCTTCTGTCGTTCAGTTCGTTCTCCTTCTCAATCAGCTCTTTTTCTTTCATCCTTTGAGCATTCCACTCTTTCTCTCTTTCTTCTCCTCTTTTCTTCTCTTCCTCAATGCGCTGCTGGATGCTCCTTTGTCTTTCAAGTTCCAATGCTTCTTTCTCTCTTTCAATCTTTTCCCTTTCTCTTTGCATTGCTTGCTCCTGTTGCTGCATTGCATACTCCTTCTCCTTTTTTTCTTTCTCCAGCTTGTTCTCCAACTCCTCCAGCTTCTTCCTTTCCTCTTTCCTTCGCTTTCTTTCCTCTTCTATTTGCACTCTCAGTTCATATTCTCTCCTTTTCGACGCCTCTTCAAGTCTTTTTCTTTTTTCTCGTTCTGTGTTTGATTGAAATTCAATGCTTTCTTCAATGTTAATTGAACTATGATCTTTCCTATCATTCTCTGAAGAAGGTTGGCCAAAGCCCATATTTCTTGTTTCAGTCAAAGGCAACTGAGAAGTTGCTGGAAATGAATCATAAAATGGCAAAAATGCGCGTGGTTGTGCTCCAGAAAGAGGTAGAACAAGCTGCTGATTCGCAATAGATGAATCATTTGCCAAAGGATCATCTTCAAAAAGTCTCTGATTTTCAGAAGCAATTACAGGACTTAATTGATCAACATGCACTGTTGTCGATGATGAATTAGACATTGAAGACGAATTTCCATAATCATTTGAACGAGAAGATTCAGAAGAATGACTCGAATAGGAAGAACTACTTGTTTCAGAGTCCTTACTTGTAGTTCGTGAAGATTTCGATGACTTTGAAGAAGAAGTTGTGCTTGTAGTAGTAGTTGACGAAAATGATGAAGATGTTGAGGATGGATCATCAAATACGGATGATTTTTGTGATGCTTCAACTAAAGAAGCAGACGAATTAAATAACCTACTTTCGAGCCTTTCCTTTCTACTCCTTGATAACGATGAAGAAGCAGATGACAACGTTTCAGATCCAAGAGTTGAGGTTTGCTTTGAAGAATCGGAGCTCTGAGACGAAGGAAAAGAAGATGTCATATTACTTCTCGATGAAGAAGAAGATGATTCATACTATTCAAAAAAATAAATAAAAATTAAAATGTTAAGAAAGGAGCATACAGAGGATGTTGACCTTTCCATCTTATTACAGAGTTAAAAATTAATTCTCTTTAAATTTTAAAATTTCCAAATAACAATGTTTTGAAAAAAATGTTTGAAACATTAACATGCAAAACAATACAATACCTGCTTATAAAATCAGAAATAAGCTTAATTCAAATCTCTTGTTTGAAAATAACAATATTTTAACTTTGTCGAAACCATTATGTTTTTTCTTATTTAAAACAATCATCAACATTTTTTTATTTATGTTCTTATTAATTCCTCTAATGCTTTTATAAATTTGAATATATGTGCATATTAACATTAGATTATAAATACTGTTATTTTGATTTTTAAAAATCAGATAAATTATCCAGTTATGAAATGAGTTGATGTGAGTTTAAATTTTATTTTTTCAAAAGAATGATATTTCTATCATTACTTCTTTGCTTTATCGCGCTTTCTGTGCTTCCTAGCTCTTCCCTTCACTCTCTCTATGATCTTCTTCTCTGACTGCTGTGTCTCAAGAAGGTTCATGTAGTCCTTAATCTTCTCTCTCTCAATCGCTGCTTTCCTCTCCTCCGCCTTCTCTCTCTGCTGTATCAAGAACATCGAGTCCTTCTTCAATTCCCTCATCGCTCCCTTCGTCTCCCTCACCTTCTTCCTCTTCAGCCTCCGCATCTCCTCCACACTCCTCTCCTTTGTCCCCTTTGCCATGTAGTTCTGACTGAATGCTGGCTCCAACGATTTAATCTCCTTCACCTCGCTCGCTGCCATCCTCAGAACACCCCTCGCTGCCTGCTGGGCACTCGTGCTGCTCTGCAAAGAAGCTGAGATCGTTTCACACGCTCTTATCCTTCTCAACAGAAGCGCTGCTTTCATCTCATCAGATTTGACATCCTTTTCTGTCTGATCAATCTTTCCACTGCTTTTCCTCCTCCTCTTCTTCTTCTCATTCGCTTTGCTTCCTTCTGCGATTGCCATCTCCTTCAAAAGAGACTCAAACTGCTGTATTTGAGCGATGAATGGACAGAAGATCTCGCAAAAGGCAGGGAGAGTCGAATAAAGTCGGGCAAAAAGAAGAATCTGCCGGCAGACTGAAAAGAAGATGCACACAACACGCTCTTTGCGATCAGAAGAGGAAGAAGAGGAGGAGGAAGAAGAAGAAGACATTGTAGAAGAAACATGAGAACACCACTCAACTGGAATTTTGTGCTCATCAAAGAACCTCTGAAGAGATACTGCATCAAAAGGACTGCTGGATTCTTCAGAAGAAGCAGCGGAAGAAGAAGAAGAGGAGGAGGAGGAAGAGGAAGAAGTAGATTCGTTCTCTTTCGCATTTTCTCTTTCTCCTCTCTCTTCTTTTATCAGCTTGTGCATCATTGCATTTGCCCACTGGAGTGAGGATAGCAAATAGCACACAGCTTCACTCGACAATCTTCCTCCGCAGCAGACACACTCAAACATCACAGCACAAAAGAGAAGACCTCTCGAAACTTCACTCCCAGAAAGAAGAGAAGAAGAGGAAGTAGAAGTAGAAGTAGAAGTAGAAGTAGAAGAAGGAGAAGAGGAAGAGGAGGAGGAGGAAGGAACCATTGCTTTGGATGTGGAAGACAAGATGTATGATATGAAAGTGATGATTGGAGTGAGTGCAGGGTGCTTGGTGTCTGTGATGGGGAACATGCGAGCGAACAGAAGAAGCTTCATAACACACGAGAGAGATGGCACTGTGGCTGTCTGGCTGTCTGCTCCTGCTGTGCCAGAAGAAGAAGAAGAAGAAGAAGAAGAAGGCGCCATTTGCAGCTTCATCTGCCTCTTCACCTCTTCTCTCGCACACCTCGCAGCAAATGATGGAATCGTCTTTCCAATCTCAATTGCTGCCTTCGATATTTCAGCCACATCTTTCATCGGATGAGGAATCTGTGCTTCGTCCTCTCTTTCTCCCTCAATGTCCATTCTTCCTTCTTCCTTCTCCCTCTTCTTGCCATACCCAGTTCCCACAGCATCACACAAAAGGGTGATGTGCAGCAGCAAAATTGAGAAGAACCGCTGAATGGAAAGTGCGTTGTTGTGATCGATGTGCACAGAAAACGACTTTTCTATTCTGAGTGCCATTATTTTCTTGTCTTCGGCAGACTTCCCTTCGACCATCTCCAGCCACTCCTGCAGCGACTCTGGCACTTTGTCCATGATGAACGGAAGATCGGTCTGTCTGTTTGCTCTGCTCAGAACTTCTCGTTTCGCCTGCTGGAGCAGCCGCGCTTTGGCACTGTGGGCACGCTCCTGCTTGAGTGAAATGGAGGAAGACAGAAGAGAAGACGAGGAAAGAGAAGGATGAAGTGAAGAGAGGGAGCGGGCGGACTTCGATTTTTTCATTTTTCTGTTTTCACCATCATCACCATCATCATCATCTTCCTCATTGTCATCTTCATCCTCATCCTCATCGTTGCCAACATCATCATCTTCCTCCATGCTCCCACTCAAAGAAATATGTCCATCACTCATTTCAAAATCTGATTCTTCTTCTTCATCTTCGTCTGTTTGAGCTTTACGTCCTTTTAATTTTGACAGTTTTGTCTTTTTCTTTTTCTTTCCAGTTGCATCTTCATCTTCTTCGTCTGAATCTTCATCAATTGATACCTCATCTTCAGTGCTATGTTCAGTTTCTTCCTCCTCCTCTTCTTCCTCCTCTTCCATCTCTTCGTCTTCCTCTTCTTCAACATCAAGCGCTCCTTTCATACGAAGCCTTCTTGCCTCCTCCAAAGCCTCCAGTTTTCGTTTTTCCTCTTTTGCAATCTCTTCTGGAGTCTTTACACGCTCTCCTGCAATTCCTTTTGTTGAAAATGCCAATTCCCTTAATCGTTTATCAAAGTCATCATCGTCTTGTTCCTCATTTTGTTCTTCTTTTTCTTCTGTTTGCTCATCGATTTCCATTCCTTTTTCTTTCGCTTCCAATCTTTTCATTATTTCATCCATCCCATTTCTTTTCCTTTTAGGACGCGCATACGACATAATTAAATCACGAAACTCGGAGAATTTTTCATCCAATTCTTCTCTTTTCGAATCTTCTTCTTCTCTCTGTTTTCTTCTCTCTGCTTTAAATCTTTTGTCTTTTGCGATAATTTCTTTGTAAATCTCCTGGACTGAACGCTCTCCCCGTTTTCCACCACCAAAATGTGCTTCTGCAAAATCTTGCTCAAGTCTTGGATCACTGTCAAGATCTGAATGACTTTGACTTTTCAATTCAAAAAAAGGATCGTCATCATTTTCAGTATCTTGCACCATATCTCCAAGATGACCCGATAACTGATCATCAAAATTATCTAAATTAAACTGCTGCTTTGCTCTTTCTTGTCTTTCTCTCACAAAAGAACGCAGTGCCTTATCTTCCGTATCCATTCCTTCGCTACGTGTAAAACGCATATCCATAACCACATTTTTCCTTGTTAACGAATCTAATTCTTCTCCTAGTGTTTGCTCACGCTGTTTTAATGCGACATCTGCGCTTGTTCGAGACACCCTTCGCTTATTCATTGTTACAACAGGATGCTTTGTATTTTGACGGCGCTGAGTAAAATCAGCCATTGTATGAAATTTTATATCCTTTTTTGCCTTTTGATTTTGTTGTTTTGAAGATAAAGGTGCCTTCTTCATCAGGAAATCTATTGTTTTAAAGTTATTGTCACAAACCATAATTATGTTTTTTGAAATATCAAGTGAAAAAATTTCACATTTCAAAACCAAAAAACTTGAAATTGATTGAATTATTTCTGACTAATTTTTGATTTTTATTCATTTATCATTTCTTATAAAATTTCCATTTACTGTTAGAATATGGACAAAGAATGAAAATATCATTATCAAATATCAAAATATTCTTTCTATTTCAGTAAAATTCTTTTTCTCAGAACGTCAAAGAAAATAGTGATATATACGTTTAACTCACATATGCAAATATTAACAAAATTCTAATTCAGTTGCTCAAATGAACTTGTAAATAATTTTCTTCTGATTATTTCTTTTCAAATGCTTTTTTACAATTCAACAAAATATATTTTCTCGAATCTTTATTGCGAAAAGCACATGTTATGGAACGTTTCAAAAATTGATGAAGCAGTTAATGAATTCATCAAACAACATTTTTAAGGCAAAATCGTTTGCTGAAATAACTTATTAATTGATTTAATATCCATAAATCATTCTATCATTCTATCATAAACATGGAGAAGCTCTCGTAATTATTGTTATACTCGACTTTAATTAAAATGTAGTTTTCTCACAAATCAGGACAATCACATCAGATTTCAGCAAATCATCAGATAACATTCTAACAACTAATCACACACAATGACAAACGTGCTTCCAAATGCAAATGTTTCGTTTTAACACTCGGTCAATCTTTGAATTCCACTCATTCCATTTTAATATTTATTTATGATTTATTCTCACAAGATATAATGCTTAGAATATTATTACATATAATAATATTGAGGAAATAAAACTATATCTTCTTCTTCCCTTCCTTTCTAATCAACATATTCTAGCTGCTCTTCCACTTCTCTTGCTGCATCTTTCGTAATATGAAATTCTAAAACAATTGCATTTTCCAACTTTTTTGTCAAAATTTTCCAATAAAAACTTCTAAGAAGAATAAAATGCAAGTTGTGAAAATTTCAATACTCACGATGATATATGATGTTTTCTATTTTCTAATTTTGATAAGGTTCTTTTTTCACTCTTTGCAAAAGAACTAGAAAAAACAATAAAGAATGAAAAGAAGAATAATTCCATACTGTAGACATTGCAACACAACTCAACGAAAGTGATGTCATTTTCACTTCCATTCGTGATTTCCCTCATTCCTCTTTCCAGATATGGCATCCAGGCAGAAAATTCAAAAAACATTCAGCAATTTTGGTAAAATGCGACTCTTGCGCAATATTGAATTTCTTTCTCAAAGATAAACCAGAAAGATTTCATTCATTCCTCATTTTCCTTATTTATAAATATCTCCTTTTGAAATCTTTATGAAAGTCACTAAATATATTGCTCCGTGTATCTTTAATCATTTTGAAACATTTGATATTCTTTTGAACGATAAAGAAATCTTCAACTGATAGGGAAGAAAATTGCATGGTTCTACAAACTTCATCAAACAAAAATTGTCATTCTCAATTCTTATGCAAACACCTTCAACAATCTTTTCTATTTTAATTAATTATTTAGCATATTTGTTGATGGATGCTTCAGACGCTTTCGAAGTTCATAATTGAAAACAAGCATATTGCAAAATTGCATATTGAAAGATAAAAACTATCTTTAAAGCAAAATAAAAAACATTTTCTGAAAATTTTCACAATTTTTTGAGAAAACAACAAAAATGAATTATTTAATGGAATGATCATAAAATTTCAGATTGATGAGATATTTAAACATCATTTTTCATTTTATAAAAAAATAGAGAATTGTTGTAACGCAAACATATGAAATATTAAAAAACAAAAAAATTATTTTGATGAAAAAATTTGTCCACAAAAATATATGACTTCATGTTGATAGAGATATCATTCACACAGGTCATACGCGAATAATTCAAATATAACAATTTTGCAAACGATACATTCAATCATGCTAAACGGAAACATGATCAATTAAGCTCTTTTTCAGTTTTTTTCTCAACAAATATTTCATTTCGCATCATAATAAAAACACAAAATGCACTTTTATTGTCTCAAGTTTTTGGGCAAGTGACATTATGCAATGATTGCGAACTTAAGGAATTATGAGCATTAATGCAAAAAAACAAAAATAATAATTCATACTATCGAGAAGAACAAGAGCTACACATTACACGTGAATGGTCTACCATTTTGCTTACCTCCCTTCTTGGTATAATTTGACTGCAGATGAAACAACATGCATTTTGATGTCTTTTGTTTTCAAATCCTTTGTATTCAATAATGAATGGATTTTTTCCCTTTGGAGAAAGAAAGATGTTGGAAATTGTCATGACTTTTGGGACTTCAATTTCTTTGTAAAAGTTTGTTGCTTTCTTCCACTCGATTGATTTTATCTTTATTTCTCCTTTGGACTTTTTTAATAATAAAGATAATTTTTTGTCGGGTTGTGCAACCTCATCTTCATCCTTTCGAGTGAAACTGAAAACATTCCATAGCGTAACAAAGCATGAGGGAGGACCACCAAATTCCATTAATAAAAAGGCTATTTTCCGTTTATCCAAAATTATGTCGCGATCTGTCATATATTAAAAAATATTTTTTCTTGTTTCTCAAATTAAAAAGATCACTTTTTCACAAAAGAAAATCAAAAATATTCCCAGTATGCACAAAAAAAGGAAATTATTCGCAATCAAAAATTTATCGCAAATTCAACATTGATTTAACAGCATAATCATTATTTTTGTTCAAAACTGATTGAGAATAAATAAAACTCCATAAAAAAGAAACTGTTAATTTCATGTTTAATTATAAAAAAAATTAATCATAATTGATGCTTGCATTACAAATAACTCATAATTGAAACTTTTTCCAATTGATGGAATTGAAATGTTGATTGAATATTGCTTTCTAATTTTTGTAAAGAATCAAAGGAAATAATAACAACAAAAAAATTGGAAATTTGGTCATCCAATTTTTAAATAATTGTACAAATACAATTGCTGATCTTTCAAGAAATTAATATTACGGATGAATTATTTTTCATTATCTCAAATATGCAAACAAAACTCTAAAAGTGACAGATAATCGTTCAAAGTTATTATGTTGATTTCTTTTTCGTCTGTGTATTTGTTTCCTTTTTAATGCAGTTCTGCATCAGTGCAGCTATTTTCATTGCAAAATATAACATCTTAAAATAATCATAATTAATTGAAGATTTACAATTTGTTAAACAAAAAATATTGAACATGGATGCACACCGATGATAGTGCAGTAATAAACAACATTAACCTTGAAGGCTGAGCCAAAAAATATAAAATATAGTTTCGAGACCATCTTCCCTTGTAACATGTCTGTAATTTATATAAAAAACAAACAATTAATAACATGAAAATTTAAAACAACAAGCAAAACATTCTTTTACAAAATCCAAACCTCCCAAGTTTCGTAATCTGTTTCCCAATCTACACATTGTACGCACTTATGCCTAATGCAATATAATCCTGCACCACAGAAGTCTTGTTCTTTTGATTGCCCATGAGAGGGACAATCAAATTGAAAATTTGGATGAGTTAAAATTGAAGCACATTTCCCTTCATCAGTGCAATATTCGTTAGACTTGCAATATTTTTCAGAGCTGCTGCGCCCACTTGTTCCGGGATAACATTCTCCACACTTATTAACATATTTGGAAAAAAAGTTAAAAAATAGAAAAAAATACGAAATAATTTAAAAAAATTTAATCTAATTTTCAACCTTTCCTTCTTTAGAAGAATCTTCATCAGGAAAGAAAAACACTTTGTCTGCATTAGATTGATTCAGTTATGAAAAATAGAAATAGAAATAAATACAAACGAAGAGGACAGCCAAAATTTGTCAACTTCCAATGCTCACGTGACCAAAGAATTCTATCTAAAGGTCCTGCGCATTGTCCAGGATCTGGTATGGTGTCATTATTTGAAGATGAGCAATACCCACAAACGAAATGAAAGAAAAACACAAATGCAACAATTCCTCCACGACTCATCATTTAAACTTAAATAAAAATTAATCAACAAATAATATTAACACTTTTTGAAGAAAGTGTATTTATTTTCGGTTTGTTACCGAATAAAAATGAAACAAAAAGATCTAGCCCATAACAAGATGTCATTTATTGATAAGATAGATCGAGCTATTCGTGAAAAAGGAAAAAAGGAAGCACGGAAAACAGCAACCGTGCCAACAAAATCAACCTTTCTTCAGGACGGAAAGGTGACCCCTGCTGAATTTGTTCAAGCTGGTTTGTTGTTGTTTAATTTGATTTAATGATTCATTTCTTATTTGGTTATCAAATCGATTTTCGAAGGTGATCTCTTACGTTCAAAATGCCCCCAATGGCATTGGTATTATTTTTCATAATTTATTTGAACAATTTTTAAATAATTGCATTTATTTAAAAAATTCAACAGGTGCACTGGAAAAGAAGAAAATATTCTTCCATATCTTCCAAGAGACAAACAGTTTCTTGAATTAAAAGGCGTTCCATGCAGAAAGCGCGCTTCAGCTGTTACAGGTTCAGGATTAGAGAAAAAGCTCGATGAAGGAGAAGATGATTGGGTTGCTCCAGATGAAGGTGAGCTTGAACTTTTTTTTTTCGGTTTATTGATTTAATAATATATTATTATTATTATTATTTTATAGATGTTAGCAAACCTGCAGAAGCGGCTTCATCAAGTGCTGCACCATCATCCAGCTCAGATGATGAAGACGATATGTTCGACTTTTCCGATTCATCGGTTTGATAGGAAGTTGTTTATTTTCCATTAATTTTCAATACTTTCTCTTTATTTATTTATTTCTTTTTTTATGTGTGTTAAATAGAGTGCTCCATCATCTGCTGGCCCATCATTCAGAACTTATGATGCAACCATCACTTATGATATCTATTATTACTCACCACGTTTGTATCTGAAAGGCTATGCCGAAGACGGTTCAACTCCACTTACTCCTGAACAAATTTTCGAAGACATGGCTACTGTTTGAAAATTTTCTTCTTCTACTTTTTTTTTTAACAATACACTTTTTTTTTTGAAAAAAAATATTTATTCTTATTTATTCATTTTAAAATGCAAAATTAGGAACATGCAAACAAAACAGCCACTGTCGATGAACATCCTCATTTAGATGTACCAACCGCTTCTATCCATCCATGCAAGCATGCACAAACTATGAAATCTCTGATTGACAGAGAAAAAGAGGCTGGCAGACAGATTAAACCTGAACAATACTTCTTCACATTTTTGAAATTTGTCCAAACTGCCATCCCAACAATTGAGTTGTCAGGGACTGGTTTGATTTCTTGTTTTTCATTAATTTTATTTTTAATAATTTTTTTTGTCTTTTTTGTTTAGTTGAAGCTGAGTAATTTTACGCATCTGAGGCGAAGAACCTGATTTGCAACACACATTCACTTTCATTTCTGAGAACGTGGGCATTTTTTTTATTCCTCATTTAACACCAATACACAGATACATTCAATTTTTCAATTAATTTTTGAAATTTGTGGTATTCATTTTCAAACAAAAATTATAACCAATAAAACATTGATCAGAAATACAATTGAAGAATAATTTTTATTATTTTCACCACGTTCTTCCTTTCTTGACCTTTACAGAGATTAACGTCGCATAATGACGGAACAACGGCTGGACATCATCGATCTTTACAATGTCATTGTGGAATGCGAGTCGACAATCATTGACTTACGAAGTCCTGAACAGTTCATGAAAAGTCATATCCAAACTGCAAAAAATCTCGCACCAGATTCAATTGACCAACTTAAGAATATGAAAGTGATGTCCAAAATTGTTCTATGCTTTGAAGGGTCTCCTCCGTCACAAAATCTTACAGATAAGGTGAAATCACAACCAAACATTGATTTTGTTGTGCACGTTCCATTTGATGATTTTCATCGCGAATACCCTTTTCTTTGCACTTGTGGAAAGGAAGATGAAACCAATGCATTATCGCAGCATCCAACTCGTTTGCTATTTTTCGAATGTTATATATTTTTTGTTAACTTTTTTTAACACAGAAATAACGTGTGACTTATTCATTTCTGGAAGATTTCCTGCAATGAACTACGTTGGGCTAACAAATTTATCTATCGGCCATATTGTAAATTGCACGAATGATGTTTGAGTTTTTTTTGATATTTTTTTGAATTTAATTTAATGGATAATATCAATATTATTGTATTTTTAAGATTCCAAACTATTTTCAATTTGACGAATCAGAAGCAGCTCTTCGTGCCAAAGATGAATTTTGGTGTCATTGCGATACAGAAGAAGATAACGACGTTGACGATGATGATTCTAGCACAATGAGTAGCTATGGGAATTTGTCTCTAGTTAGTGCGTTTTCCGAGTTTCCAGAGTACATACACAGCGAATCATCCGTAGCTTCGTTTCACGTTGCATCCTCCTTCAATCAGGATCCGTTTTCGTGCGAAGCATCTACTGTTTCAATCTCATCTGAAGACGGAAGTTCTCCTCAACACCAGACCCCTCAGCCAACGTTCCTGTCTCCTTCCCCGTCTTTCTCTTCTTCATTTATGCAACACTCTCCGGCTCAGATGATTCTGCCTGCTTTGCGCCACAGCCGGAGAAACTCAACACAAAAGCTCGGCTCGTCCATCGGAAAGTCAACTGTTGCTCCATTCTCTTCGTTTCATCCTTCATCATCATCATCTTCTTCTTCATCTTCTTCTTTCAATTATGAGCCAACCAGAGGAAACGATGTCATTTTCATTGATCGCAGGGCAGAGAACGACGGATCTCCAACACTCCCGCCTCCTCTTTCAGCCACACCAAACTCGACGAATGGCAGTAGCGTGAGCGGGTCTTCTTCTGTAGAGTCGTTTGGAGAGAGCCATTTGAGCTCTTTGTTGGATTCGAGTGAAGGTTTCACAGACGATGAAGAGAAGGAGAATGGGCAGAAAAGGAGCAAAAGAGCAGATGGGAAAGGAGGAGAGAAAGAGAAGGGATTTTCAGAAGGAGGAAAAAGAGGATTGCAAAAGAAGGAGGACGAATGGGATACTCTGAAGGGAGGCAGCAATGGAAATGTTACATGGCGCAACAGAAGCTCAAATGAACAGACTGGAAAGGAAGTGCTTTTTGACCGGTCGTGCAACACGCCCATCCACCCACGGACACTCGGAGCGAAGGAGAATGAGACAGAAATGCCACAAGTTGTGATTCGGCAGTTCGATGATGGTGGTGAATTCAATGCAAATGATGGGCAGAAGAAAAGAGGAAATGATGTAATGATCGGAAATGAAGGAGGAAGAAACATTGTGAAAGTACTCAGCAGCAACGAAGCAATTGACTGTGACATCAAAAACACAAACAATACAAACGAAAGAAACGTCAAGTTTTTTTGTGACAATCTCAAACCCGATGAACTCACAGACGAAAAGAAAGAAATCACAGAAAAATCCATTTGCTCAGAAAATTCATTGAAAGAAGGGGAATCCAGAAAAGACGACACAGACGAGATTTCAGTTGTGACAGAGGCAATTCTCACAGAACAGTCAGTCTCTCCTCTTTCGTGTTTGGAACCCACAACATCGTCTGAGAACATCGCAGGCAGTGCAAAAGACGGGAGCAACGACGATGAGCTCTCTATTCGCATCTCATCCCCAACGTCTGTCTCATCAAGCACGCACTTCACAATCATCCGGAGCAACCAGAACGACTCCCTTCTTCCCCATTCATCCAAAGCAGACGAACACACAGGCAGCATTTCAGCATCGTTCATTGGCTCCTCCACAATTGGTGGCAAAAAGACTGCGATTGAGTTTCCCTCAGAGATGAGTGAGCAATCTGTGCTGATGTCATATTCTGAAGATCCTCTGGTGGATTCTGTGTGCTCGACACCTGTTGAGACACAGCGGGCAGTCAAATTGGAAGCAGATGTGAAGGAAAGAGAGGAGATACAAGGCAATTCTGTTGTTGTCGTTGTTACTGCTGCTGCTGCTGCTTCTGTTGATAACGAGAATGATAATAATGATAATGTTAATGATGAAGAAAGAGGAAGAGAAGGGAGTGCTAATTTCACAGGGGACACACTCACAGGCAGATGTGACTTTGTTGCGTCTGAAGGCAATGCAATGGAGGGGAAGGAGAAAGGGAAGCATGCACATGTCATGTTCAAGCAGAGTGAGGAAGATCAATTCGGATTCAAAGGAGTGAAAGCGGATGAGGAGGAGGATATTGAAGGAAAGATGTGTGTGGACAAAGAAGAAGGTACTTTGAAGAAAGTTGTGAGAATGGAGAAAATAAAAGAGGAGGAAGAAGTAGAAGAAGGCACAGATGATGGGAACTCATCATTAACATCTTCCTCTTCTGCTTCATCTCTATCATCATCATCATCACTATGCTCTTCATCCTTTTCTGACTCCGAAGCTGAAACAGAAAGCGAAGCATCCGATGAGCCAGTCCATTCTGAAGTGTCTGAAGAATCCGATGAATCCGATGGATCCGATGAATCAAATGAATCAGAAGAGTCCGAAGAGTCAGAAGGAGCAAGAGAAGGCGTGTCACTCTCAGAGCTGCGCAGAAGGCGGATGATGGGACAGTTCCAGCTGAAGCAGAAGCAGCTGCTGACAACAGGGAGGCTGCTGGCACTGAAAGAAGAGCGAGCGCCACTGAGCTACCACCGCATGTGTATTGAAGACACACACGATGCGAATCTTCTCTCTGGTCTGTGTGAGGCATTGCGCTTCATCCACACAGCGATTGTGACGACACAGAAGAAAGTGTTGGTGCACTGCCAGCAGGGCATATCCCGCTCAGCATCGGTGGTGGTGGCGTATCTGATGCTGCTCCACCGCACAGGGTTTGAGGAGACGCTGGAGTTTGTGCAGCATCGAAGGAGGCTGGCAAGGCCGAATGAGAACTTTGCGAGGCAGCTGCGATTGTTTGAGGCGTTTGTGAGGGAGAAGGAAGGGTCTTTCTTTGATGTGCTGGATTTGTGTGAGGCACACTTCAAAGGGGTGGCATTGGCTTCTTCTTCTTCTTCTTCTGTCTCTCCTGCTGCTCACTCAACTGCACCGCGTGTGACTAAGAGTGGGATGAGTGTGGGTGTGAGTGATGCAGAGGGGAAGAACGAGAAGAAGGAAGAGAAGAAGGAAGAGAAGAAAGAGGAAGGAAAAGATAAATCCGAGCTGAAAGATATTGAAAAGGATGAAAATGCAAAAATGGCTGAAAATGAAAAGCTCATTCAAAGTCATATGAAACAGGCAAGTGCAGAGTGGATGGCATTGACTTCAACACCTGCTTCATCATCATCATCTTCTTCCTCTTCTTCTTCTTCCTCTTCCTCTTCCTCTTCTTCAACTTCAGATTCCCAACAAAAGCATAACCAAACCCAGCTGTTGATACAGCCAAGCTTCACAGAACAGACAGTCATTCCTGAACCCCTCAAAGTGCAACCTGAAGAAACTGCTTCTAATTCATCCACAACAACAACAGTAACATCATCATCATCAGACACAATTAAACAAACAGATAAAGAAATCTCTATTGTTCCTCAAAAGCCCAATGAAGATACCACTTCCACTCAGCCTTTCGTTCCCTCTCTTCCTTCTCTTCCTCCTCAGTCATCTGCCATCTCCCTCATCACCACCCCTCCGCCATATGCTGAACACTCTCTCTTCTCCACTCACATCTCTCCCTCTCGTTCTCTGTCCTCCTCCTTCTCCTCTGCCCTCTCCCTCTCCCCTGCCCCCACCCCTCTCCAGCCTCGTCTCCTCTCCCGTGTCATATCTCCTTTGAGCTTCTCCCCCTTCTCCTTCCAAAGAAACCCTCTTTACGTGCCCCGCCGCCCCCTCATGCACTCCTCCTCCTACCAACACCCATTCACTCCGGATCCATCCATCATACACGAAGTGGAGGAGGAGCAGGCAAGAGAAGAGGGAAGAGATAAACACGAGAAAGCAGAGAGAATTGAGAGAACAGACAGACAAGATGCTCATTACATTCAACCCCATCAAAAAGATGCATATTCACAGATGATGTTCCATGCAGAGAATGGCAAGCCCAGTGGCCTTGCTCTCAGCACTCAGCAGGCACAACAGTACTTCCACTCATTAGACCTCAAAACATCACCCCGTTTGTCTCCCTCTCATCTGATGCACCACTCTCCAGACGCTGTGTCGGGATATGCATTCTACCCTCCCCCATTCATACAGCCACTGGTTGCTCCTTCTTCTCCAAAACCAACAAATTCAATCTCTTCTTCTTCTTCTTCCTCCTCCTCTTCTTCCTCTTCCCCCTCATCTTCTATTTCTTCTTCTTCTTCTTCCTCTTCTTCACCCTCTTCTTCTTCCCCGTCCCCCTCCTCCATCTCCTCCTCCTCCTTCCTCCAGTTCCCCCGCAGCCCCTCTCAGCTCTCCATCGACCTCAGCTGCCCCAGACACGGCGTGGCTGTTGTGTGTCTCGTGAGTGATGCGCCTTCTCCTTCTCCAACCATCCCCAGACGCTCTCATTCTTTCTCTGCCTCTCTTTCTGTGCTGCCCCCTCACCACAAGTCTCTTTCCCACTCCAACAGCCAAATCGGAGGATATTCAACATCACCTCAATACTTGCATGCTCCTGTGTTCTCTTCATCATCTTCATCATCATCATCTTCTTCTTCTTCTTATTCTTCTTCTTCCTCCTCCTCTTCTTCTTCTCTTTCACCCACCCACTCATTTCATCATATGCCCCAATCAACTTCACAGCCATTCAAGTCACGCAATCCTCCTTCTCCTGCTCTTCCCTTCACTGACACAGACACTCTGCCTCTTGCTCAGCTCAACACGACACAACAGCAAGCTCTTCGTTCTTCTTCTCCATCTTCATCATCTTCTCCACCACCTCCATCATCTTCTTCTTCATCCACAACAGCCACTTCATCATCATCTTCTCCCTCTTCCTCTTCTTCATCCTCCTCCTCCTCTTCCTCTCCCATTTCTCGCCCACAGCCCACCAACTCCTTCCGTTCTCCCTCTAAGCCAGTGATCAAGCCAGCCATTCGAACCTTCTCTTCTTTCAATGCTTTCCTCTCTTTCTTCCTCGACTCCCCCACGTGCTTTGTCTGCAAGGCTTATCTTTCATACACACAGACACCTTCTTCTTCTATTTCTTCTTCTTCTTCTTCTCATTCTCCTTCTCCTCCTTCTTTGGATGGTTATGATCTTCATTCTACTTCGACAACAAAAGGAAATGAATTATCAACATCTTCCTCTTCTTCCTCCTCTTCCTCCTCTTCTTCTTCTGTGAGTGTGTGCACTTTGACTCCTGTGCCTCAACAGGTTTCTTCTTTAGTCCCTTCTTCTTCTTCTTCTTCTTCTTCTTCTTCTACTTCAGATGCCTCATCTCTTGCCTTCCCTTCTTTATTCCCATCATCTTCCACTTCTTCTTTATCTTCCTCCTCCTCCTCCTCTTCTTCCTCTTCATCTTCCTCTTCCTCCTCTCACCACCCCATCATCAACACCTCCGTCTTCCCCACTGCTGATATTCTGTCTCTTCATCCACCCACTCCCATCGGCGCCTCTCACAGCGAAGACGCTACACGCACACACAAACAGCTGTTGTTGGGCTCCTTCTTCACACCTCTTTCCAGCCACTCTCTCTTCTACACCCCTGGCAATGCAGACATGATCAATGAACATCACTCTCACTCTGTGTCGAACTTCAAATGTTATCAGTCACATGCATCATCTTCATCATCATCAACAACATCATCAACATCTGTTTCACCACCTCCTTCTGCCTCTTCCTCTTCTTCCTCTTCTCCTTCTGCTTCTTCCATAACTCCTTCATCTTCCTCTTCTTCCTCTCCTTCTTCTTCTGCTTCATCTTCATATGTCTTCCTCTGCAACAATCCAACCCCTTCTTCTTCTTCTTCTTCTTCTCTTTCTCAACAAAATGACACAAAAAGAAGACACAACTCAATCAAAGGAAAGACGATGAATGCAAACTGGAACAACACTGCAACTTCAATTGCTTCGAATCAGATGAATATTCTTCTTTCTTCTAATCCTCATCTTTCTTCTTCTTCTTCAGAAAGAAGAGAAAAAGAAACAGTTGTATTGTCTTCATCACCTGTACCATTGTCTCCATCATCATCTTCTTCTTCCTCTTCCTCTTCCTCTTCCTCTTCCTCTTCCTCTTCCTCTTCTTCTTCTACCCTTCAATCACATGCCCCTTCTCTTCTTTCCTCAAAGACACTTTATGAGTCTTGTTCTCATCCAACATTAACATTCGCATATTCTCCATTGTATGGCAGCAGCATCCAACGCTCAAACTCCCTCTCTTCTGAAATAGACAAAGCACACATCATTCTAACTTCATCATCATCATCATCTTCTTCTTCTTCTTCCTCCTCCTCCTCTTCCTCCTCCTCCTCTTCTTCCTCTCTCTTCTTCTCCCATCACCACACCCAGCCATCTGTTGAGAAGGTCTCTTCAGTCACATTCCATCAGGTGCCTCTCCTTCAGCCACTCTCAAATGCATCTCAATCGTCAGCATCATCTTCTTTCAATACAAATAACAATAATAATAACAGCGTTTATTTCAATGGAGGAACACCAGTTCATATGCTACGCACACACAACAGCACAAACAGCACCCACAGCAATGCAAGTGATGCCAGCTGTGTCAGCAGAGCAAGTCTGAACAGCTCAAAAACACGAAGTCATCATCATCGCCACAATCATCATCATCATCACCATCACAAACATCGCACTCCTCTCACTCCAATCACACCTCGTTCTCCTCGTTCTCCTCGTTCTCCTCGTTCTCCTCGTTCTCCTCGTTCTCCTCGTTCTCCTCGTTCTCCTCGTTCTCCTCGTTCTCCTCGTTCTCCTCGTTCTCCTCGTTCTCCTCGTTCTCCTCGTTCTCCTCGTTCACCCCGTTCTCCTCGTTCACCCCGTTCTCCACAGAGAAAGCACAGCAAGCACAGCCATCGCACTCATCATCACAGTCAACGCAGCCATCAATCCACTCGCACACACACACACTCTCATCATCATCATCATCATCATCACAACTTGACTGAGATAGCACCGGTAGAAGCACCCACCCCCCTCTCCTTCGCTGCCTACTGCACACCCCGTGGCGAGAAGGACTCTTCTTTCTACTTCCGCAGCATCGACCGCTTCAAGTCATTTGATCGTTTTTCTCCCAACAGAATGAAGAAAGTGCTCTCCACTCCAACTTCCATTGCCTCTTTGCCTGCCCACTCAAAATGCTATGTGCCAACAGAAATACAACCTTCTCGCTCATTCGTGTCGCCTTCGAACTCCTCCATTCTGCTTAATCAGTCTCCTCTTACTTCTCATGTAGCTTCTTCTGCTTCATTATCAGCCACTTTCTCTTCAACTGCTTCATCATCATCTACATCTTCTTCTTCCTCCCCTACCTCTTCATCTTCTTCTTCTCGTTTATCTTCTGTTTGTTTTTCACAACCAAAACTTGTTCCCCTCAAACCACAAATGGACAAGCCAATTCTTCTTTCTTCTTCTTCCCCATCTTCTTCTTCTCCTTCCTCTACTTCCTCCTCTTCCTCTTCCTCTCCCTTATCTTCTCCATTATCCTCTTCCATCAACATCAACAACATCAACAACCACAACAACCACAACAATAACACCCCTTCTTCTTCCTCTTCCTCTTCCTCCTCCTCATCTCCTCCTCACACAATAGATGCTCTTCTTCCTTCTGCTGACAGCTCTCCTCTTTTTGTGCCTTCTCCTGCTTCTGTCACATCCACTGCCTCACTCGAAACTATCTCCACCATCACACAAGACGATCCTTCACTCTTTCTCATGAAAGAAGAACAGAACAATTCCAATGGAAGGTTTGCTCCTCCTCTTCTGCTGAATCCTTCCTCTGACGATGCTGTGCCTGACATCCGCCCTCTCTTTGCCTCTTCCACTTCTTCTTCTCTCACAACAGCCACAACAACCACAGTCACCACTACTATAACAACCACAACATCAGCTATGTCATCATCATCTACTTCTTCCTCTTCCCCGTCTTCTTCCTCCTCCTCTTCCTCTTCCTCTCCTCCTCCCCCTCGTCGCCAGCTGATGCGTTCTCCATCCTCTTCCTCAGATGGCATCACCTCTTCCCTTTCGAGACTGTCTGATGTTTCATTGCCATCCACAAAGGATATCCACATGCTGCCCAATGACAGTCTCTCCACCATCTCTTCTCTCTCTTCTATGCCCCCTCCCATCATCATCACCTCTTCTCCTATGGCTTCTGCTCCGATAACAGGAACAAACAACAAACACAATGAAATATCATCATCAGCAGCAGCAGCATCTTCTTCTTCTTCTTCTGCTTCTTCTTCTGCAAATGCCAATTGTTCTTCTATTCTGTCTGGACAGCTGCTTTATCCTTCTCTCAAAGACGAACCTTCTCCTCTCCTTCCTTCTTCAATTTCATCTTCTCCTTCCTCCTCTTCTTCCTCTTCTTCATCTTCCTCTTCTTCTGATGTTCCCCCTCTTCACTCTCATCCACAACACCACCAGTCATCTCTCTCTCTCTCTCCTTCCATCACATTCTCTCTCCCTCAGCACACTCACTCTGCTATGGCTATATCCATTCCTGTTGCTATGCCAATAACTTCCTCTTCATCTTCTTCTTCATCTCTCTCTTCAGACTCCTCCTCTTCCTCTTCTCTATCTGCCCAGCCACACACCCTCCCTCTCAACATCCCTTCTTCCACCTCACTCGCCCACCCTTCAGCCATTCCAGACACAGCCCCTTCTTCTTCTGCCATCCCTCCTCTCTCTCTTCCTGACCCTGACACAGTCACCAGCATCGACTTGCCTTCATCTCCTTCTGCTCATCCAATCACATTAAGTGCATCGTCATCAGCTGCTGATTGCTCTATTGTTGCTTCTTCTGCTTCTGCTTCTTCTGTTTCCTCCTCTTCATCTTCTTTGCCTTCATCATCAGCCACACCTTCCAAACATCCTGTCTCAACCACAACAACATTATCATCGTCCACTCATCCTTCTCTCTCTCAAACTTCTTCATCTCCTCCTTCACAGTCAAGCACAGCTTCTGCCATCACTTCTGCTATCAACTCAGCCACATCATCTCCAATGGCTCCTTCTCCTTCTCCTTCACAGGACAACAAGAATATTTCTTCTTCAGTTGCGTCATCATCATCAACTTCATCCTCCTCGTCTTCTTCTTCTTCAATTTCTTCCTCAAAAGCACAGAATCCAACTCCATTGTCTTCATCTCTTCCCTCACCCTCCTCATCTACAGCACCCACACAACCTTCCATTCCTCTCTCTCCTCCTTCTTCCAATCCATTCCCTTTTGCCTCCATCACAGCCTCTGCCTCTGTCATCCGCAAAGACATCTCCTCTTCTTCCTCTTCCTCCTCCAATGCCCCCACTCCTCAGACAGCTAAACACTCTCCTTTTTCTTCTGCTCCTCTCATTGCTCCTCAATCCACACACTCAAATGCATCATCCACTGCTGCCTCACCTGCTCCCTTGCGGACTGTTAAGAGCGTGAAGACCAATCCTGAGCAGTCACGTGCTGTTGGAAAAGAGGAGAATACAACAAAAGGAGAGAGACATGAAAGACAAGAAAGACATGAAAGTGCTGAAAGAGAGAGTGGGAAGGGAATATCCAATGCTTCAACAGCCATCCTCACTCCTCCACACATTCAATCTCCTTCCACATCTGCTGCTTCAACACCTGCTCAGCTGCATCCAAACAGCCAACACCCTTCAAACACCCCCGCTCCTTCCTCCTCTGCCTCTCCCCCTGCTGTTCCTCTCCCTCAGCCTCCTTCTCAGCCAGCTGCTTCTGTTGTGGTTATTCCACCCCCAGCTGTTGTAGTGTCTCCGTCTCATCTGCCTTCTTCCTCTATCATCCACCCTGTGATTGTGCAGCCTCAGGCTGTGTCGATTGTTATGCCTTCTCAGACTGGTCTTATTACAAATATACCACCATCATCAACAATCTCTTCATCATCACCATCTTCATCTGTCTTAAATCCTTCTTCTCTCTCTCATTCTTCTGCTGCTGTGTTGCCAACATCTTCTCCTTCAAACATCCAACCAAACCTTTCAACAACCTCATCTGATATATCAAACAATGCACAATCACAGAAGACACAGAGATCTCCTTCAATTAGAGAGATTACACTGCCAACATTCTCTTCTGTGCCTCCTCCCACTCTGACTCCTCTTTCACCTGCTGTTGATGTTGCTGTCCTGCAAGCAAAGCTAACATCACTCGAAGACTCAACACCTTCGTTAATATCATCAGCATCTTCTTCTTCAACATCATCAACATTAACAGCAAGTAGACATTCAAATTCAGAAGCACAAGCAACCCCTGTTCCTCTCCCATCCCCCGGATCTGCTTTCTCTTTAGCCTCAAACTCCTCCTCGTTCCTCTCTCAGCACACTCGCCACGCCACACAGCCAGCTCTCATCGACACAGAATTCTACTCTTCTCCTGTCACCACAACCATTCCAGTCATTGCTGTGCTGCCTGAGCCATCAACAATGTCCTCTATGGTGATCACTCCAATAGCCACCCCTTCAAGCGAGGCTGCGATGGAGACAGGATCTGTTGTCCCTCTTGTTGCATCCTCCAGCTTTGCTGACCAGCCTTTCTCACCCGATGCTGTGGTGTCCTTCTCTTCCCGCCGCTCGTCCCATTCCATTCAGAGTCCAACCATCGCTCGCACTCTCCCTTCTTCCCACTCGCTCCACTCTCACCCCTCCTGCCACTCCTCCCTCAATGCCACCAACGTCTCCTCCACCACCCACCCCTCTTTCCAGCGCTCTGTGTCCTTTGTGAATGTGGTCTCTGACACCTTCGAGCACAACCCTTCCCTCCCCCAGATCCATCAGTCTGCTGGCCAGTTCGCCTCCACCCCAGACACTCATCTCCCTCCTTGTTCTTCCCCTTGCAAGACCTGCCCGCCAGATATGCTTCCACTCGACCCAATGTCCATCCCTGTGGCTGATGTGCTGCCGATGCTGCAGCCCCTCTCAGCAGACTCTCCTGTGATCACCTCTTACCCTCAAACACCTGTTGTTTCCACAGTTTCTCTCCCTTCTTCTCCCCCTGTTCCTTTCTTGCCTGTGAATGACTATATATCCCACTCCCAATCACATCTTTTTGCTGCAAAGCCTCTCAAAAATGAAAACAGCAGAAAACCGTCTCGTTCTGGTTCTTTGAATGACATGCTGCTGATTGGGCCATCAACTTTCAGACGCGACACTGTCAAAACAATCGAAGAGGAAGAGAAGTCTCCGGACGAAGACTCGAAAAGCCTGCAATATCCTGTTTTGAAGAAGATTTCATCATCCTCATTGCTTATTCCACCATCTGACAATGAGAGAGGAGTCGATATTGATTATCATTCAATGCTATCAAACACATCAGGAATAGCACACTCGTCTCCTCCAACACCAACTGTGTCTTCCTCTTCGTATTCTGTCCCTGCCACTCTCATCCGCTCTCCCCCTCAGTCGCTCATCATCGCCCCCAGAAAGATGTCTGCTGTTGCATCACCAAAGCCTCCTCTCCCACCTCCTTCCCAATCTTCCCTCGCAGTCAGAAAAAATAACAGCGATGGGACTAAAAATAGCAGCTCTGGAGAACTGAAAAAGTATTCTCCTCTTTCTTCTCCGAAGTTTGTTGCATTGGCACAGCCTCCGCCAGCTTCTGGTTCGCCTGCAAGTTTTGAAGCATCCACTCCCTCAAAAACACCAACATTGGCATCTTCTTCTACTTACTCAGCCAAGAATGGAGCTGTAAAAGAAAAGCAATATCAGCCAGAATCATGGAAAGGAGATGAGGAAAAGCCTGATAATGCGTTTCCTTTGTTTTCTCGGATGAGTACTTCTGAGGAAATCTACCATTTACGAAGTGATAAGTCACAAGTCAAAACTTCTTCCCCTTCTTCATCTCCTCCTTCAACTTCTGCTTTCACAAATGTGGGACGGAAAACAATAGACAGGCAGATATCTCAGCCACCATCTCCTGTTATAGACCCTTCTTCATCTTCCTCTTCCTCCTCTCCTCATCTCAGCAATTGCAATTCATTCCACAAACATCACTTCTCTCACTCAACCTCACCTGAATATGATGCCGATGCAAAGCATCATAAAGAGATGACCGCCAATTCATCAAGTGCTAACCATTCCATCCAGCGGTCAGTCAGCTTCAGCAGCACAGCCAGTTTCAATCACTTTGAGCAAGAAAGGGAAGCATTGAATGAGCATCTGGATGATGACAATGTGTTTGAGGGATATCCAACCTTCAATGAAATTGGAATGACAGAGAAAATTGAGGAGAAAGCAAATTGTCTTTTCCCTTCGTCTCTTCCACTTGAGGAAAACGAGGAGGAGGCGAAAAAACAAAGTGATATGACAGCTGTCCAATCGGATAGCTAAACAGCAGAGTTTGATGAAACTAAAGTAGATTGTTTGCAGAAAAGCAAATTTTGAACAAATTAACTCTGAAATCTTTTTTTTCCCAATAATTTTTAATCGAAATGATGTTAACTGTACAATATTATGTATTATTTGTATCTTAATATTTAAGCATTTCATATAAATCTGTGTTTTTGATATTTTCTTCCCCCCATGAGCACAAATTGATAGTTAGATTATTTCTATTCTTTTTTGTATTCATGTGCTTTGATTTTAATTCCTGTGTTTGAGATCCATTTCGTTTATTTTCCAATAAAAAAAGTTGTGGATAGATTGAATAATGGTGAATAAGGTTAGTGTAAAACATATGTTTTTTTGTTTGTATTTTAAAAAAATAGGAGTGAAGCCTTAAACAAATGGACGCAATCGCCGTTGTCCCACAGAAAAGCATAACGCAATTAATAATCAAATAAATAAAAATGAAAATAAATTTTAAATAAAATCAAATAAAATAAAATAAAAAAGCAAACGAAGAAGAAATGAAAAGAAAACCTTACCTCTTCAAATACCTTTTGTAATAATCAAGAAAAAACAAAATCTCAAAGTTAGAATTTCCGAAAATATTTCATTAGCATTAACAGAAAAAAACTCATAAAACAATAATTCTAATATCAAAACAATTCAGGATTTCGCTTTCTTTTCTAAACTGCATCATTTTCGTGTGACATTTTTTCCCGTGGGTTTCACTGGAACAGATGACACAGTCGCAAAATCTACAAAAGGTGGCGATGTGGGGTTAATTGACAGATAACGCTCATTTTTGGCAGATGAGGAAAATGAAGAAGATGAAGAAGATGATGAGGAGGAGGAGGAAGAAGAGGAAGAAGAAGAACTTGAAGGTTGAAGAGCAGGAGAATGCTTGAAAGTAATTCGAGAAGATATCAGAGGAGGCTGAGGAGAAGGAAGAGTAGAGGAAAATGAGGGAGGCATCTGATGAGGTGAGAAAGAGAGTGACATTGACCTCGTTTGTCTGCCCAAAACGTTGTGTGATGATTTCTTGGGGTTGTCCACAAGAAGTGATGATGTGGCTGGTGTGTGGTTGAAGGGAATAGCGCGAAGACTGATTGAGGAGTTTCTCAAAGAAGCAGTGGAAGAAGAAGAGGAAGAAGAAGAGGAAGAAGAAGAGGAAGAAGAAGAGGAAGAAGAAGAGTGCATGAAAGGTGAAACATTGGAGGATTTGTCAAAGCTGGAAGACTGCACAGTTTTTGACAGAGTGGTGAATGGTTGCTGTGATGAAGGTGGTGTGGAAGGTTTTACAGCTGTTAATCTTACAGATTGGGAGGAAAGATAAGGAGAAGAAGAGGAGGATGAGGAGGAAGAGGATGATGATGAAGTTGAAGAAAGGTTAGATGCATCAGTAAACTGGAAGAGAGGTGAAACTGTGGAGTATCTACGCTGAAGATACTGAGATCTGGTCACAGCAGCTGATTCTGATGAATCATACAAATTATTAGTTTGCCTGTTATCTTTACTTGTCATAGACTGATCTGCATCGATGCGATGCATCCGAGGCGGAGGTGGAGCAGGCGCTGTGTCAACTTCGAATGAAAGCTGTTCTGTTGCTTCGCTTCCGACCATCTCAGAAAGCGGAGGAGGCGGAGAAAACGGGCTGGGAGGAGACGTCTGGTCTTCATTTGACTGCTCTTGCTCGTTTGATTCAGAAGACGATGAAGAAGGATATCGTTTGGAGAAGGTTGGATCTTCTGAGGGAATGGTTGACTCGTCGTGTACAGCATCCTCCATCCTTCCTGTTGTCGCTGGTGAATTCAATCGCACTTGACTATCAGAAGACACAAGTGGATTTCTTCCTTGAGACGAATCACGAGAAAGTTGGCTGTTCAGAGCAGACGAGCCAGTCTTTGCAGAGTTGCTTGTGTTACCTTTGAGAGTGGATGCATCGGAAGTCTTAATAGGATATCCTTTGTATTTTTGTTGGGATGAACCAACAAGAGCATTTCCTGAATGAACTGAATGAGAAAACTTGTCTGAGTAATCTCCCTGATATATCGTCGTTGGGACAGCAGTGGCTGTCTCTGAGCGGAATCTCCTCTGAATATGTGCCAGTGACTCTGCATTGCTTGCAGATGATGGCACATGCAGCGATGTTGACTGCCCGAACTTTGGTGTTGTTGACAATGAAGACTGTGATTGTCCATTATTCCCTTCCTTCTGCAAGTGATGTCTCTGAAACTGCTGGTTCGTCAGAGGAAGTGGCGCAACTGGTGCAAATTGAGGGCGCATCCCAATCATCGGAGGACGCACTGCTGCTCTTTGAATGCCAAACAGAGGAATCGACTGCGACACAAGATTAGCTCTACCAGTTGCCTTTGAGAATGGATTGGACAGGAGAGGCACACCTGGTTCTCGTTGATTGCTATTCATTGGAGCAAACCACTTGCTGCTGGCGACAGGAGAGGCACGAGGAAGCGCAAAGGAATCTAACTGGGTGAAGAAGCGGAAATCGCTCAGCTCTTCTTCTTTGTCTCCGAATGATGCACATTCTTTCTCACCATCAATGCTACCAAATGTGTCAGATTCCGTGTCTTCATTCACTTCTTCTGTTGTCTCATCTGATTCTTCATCTTCCTCTTCCTCTTCTTCCTCGTCCTCATCTTCGTCCTCATCCTCATCTTCTTCGTCTTCTTCATCCTCGTCTTCACTCTCTTCATTCTGTGTGTTCCTCAGTCGAGATGGCTTCATAATCTCATGGCTTATCAAAGGCGCTGCGTCTCTTTGTTCTGTCAGCGCTCTTCTCCTCTCAAGTATTCCAGGCAGGTTGGTCATCTTAGACGGCTGCCTGACTGAAGCAATTATGTTTGAAAAGGGTGAATCAGAGCTGTCTTCATCAGGCAGAGGATGAGGAAACGAATTGCAGGGTGCGATTGTTGTTGAGCGCATGATCTTCTTTTGTGGTGCTGCTGTTATCGATGGGAAAGCAGAGCTGACTGAAGGAGAATGAGTCAGATTCGATTTGGCAGGAATGGAAGGAGCATTTGAGTCATTCTTCACTGTCTGTGATGATGAGACTGAAAGAGGAGATGGCCGGAACGGCTGCTTTTGCTTGTTTGCTTTGAGGCTGCTGACAAACTCAGAGTCTTCATTGCCTGTTTTGCTCTGCTCATTCTGCTGGGATGAGAGTGAAGAGTTTGAAGCAGTTGTCTTTGAGAGTGAAGATGGTGAGCGTGTTGATGAGAGCAAGTTGAGTGATTCGATGGTCGTTGATTTCTGCTCCGAAGGATTATTTCCTGAATCAGACGCTGAAGCAGAAGCAGAAGAGGTTGCAGAAGTAGAATCAAACGAATTGTTCAAAAAGAATGAGGCAGAGGAATTTGTGTGTTGATGCTTCCTTTTCGGGTTCCTGTGTGGCGTGATGGAAGATTCAGTGCCTGTTCTCTTCGGCAGGAATGAAAGCGATCGCTTCATCGCATCTGCCTTTGCATCTCCTGTTGCTTTGTCGTCTTTCATCCCCTTCAATTTCCCTTTGAATTTCGGATGTGCTTTGCCCTTCGCCTTCATCTGCCTCAGCGACTTCAGATTCGAATAAGAAGTTGATCTTTTCAGTGTTCCTTTCTCAATCGACTGAGAACGCTGACTCGTCCTTCTGACTGATCGGGTGGGTGATTTGGAAAGAGACAGCCTTCTTCTCTGCGCCTGCTTCTGTTTGAGTGACTCCTTCCCTGAACCAGATGTAGTGTCAGACGTGCTCTCATCTCCACTTCCACTCATAAGCCGTTTGAGCGGAGAGAAGATGATGTTCTTTGACTGCTTATTGTTGTTAGCCTTGGATGTGTTCTGTTGAGACGTTTGTGACTGTATCTGCTCCAATGCTGTTTTGCTCTGCTGATCAGGTGCCTTTGTTGTTGTCACTGCAGCCACAGCAGGTACACTTGGTGTGGATGTTGCATTAGCAACTCCATCTGCGATTGTCTTTGCAGTCGATGATGCCATCTTTTTTGGCGCAAATGGTGATGCTCGTAATGCTGTGCTGCTCTTCTGTTTATTCAGCGGCTGTCCGAATGAGAAGAGTGATTGAGCACGTTCGCGTGTGGGCTTTGGTGTAATGTTGTTCATATCGACAATCTCAAAGTGGCTGATGGAGGAGGACGGATCAGATGAGGAAGAGGAAGAAGCAGATGATGTTGATGAAAATGAAGGTGAGGGTGAACTCAAGTCCGGAGATGGCTGTTTGTCAGCTGTTGCTGACGACGCTGAATCAGGTTTCAAAGTTGACTTTTCAGAACCACTTGTTTCATTATTATCTTCATTTTGTTGTGCCTCGTTGTTCTGCCCAGAGAGTGGAGTAGCTGTATTTCCTGCTTCTTCAAATTCGAGTGGAGAAATAGCACGTGATGGCAGCTCTGGAAGAGGAGCGTCGTGCGTGCTGTGGATGGATGTGATGGATGTTGTTGTGGCTGATCGCTGGAGATCCTTCTTTGTTGTGTTCTGCTCAGCCAGTGGAGACTGCTTCAGGCGGTCGATGAAGAAGGATGACCTTGTTCTCTCTTTGTTGCTATTATTATTATTATTATTTGATGTTATTTTCAATGAAAATCTGTCGTCTTTCTTTTGAGTTGTTTGTGTGTTAGCTCCAGCAGCTGAGGTTGATCGTGAGCGAGTGATGATTCCTTTCGTTTCTATCCACAAGCTCTTCTTTCCCATCTTTGTTTCACTTTCACTTCTGGGTGGTGCTTCAACCTGGCTGGGAGGTGGAGATGGAGGTGGGGAAGAGGAAGGAGAAGGAGAAGGAGAAGGAGAAGGAGAAGGAGAAGGAGAGGGTGAAGGAAATGGTGAGACAGAAGAAGAAGAAGATTGCGATGACGATGAAGAAGCAATTGAATGCGACTTCTTCTTTGAAGCAGAGTCTGAAAAGGAATCTTTTATCTTTCCAGAAGCAAATCCGCTTTCATCCAGAAGAGGCGGAGGAGGAACAGGAGGCACTTTCTTTGCTGCCAAAGAGGGAAACGTGATGAAACGAGGAGAAGACGAATCAGAAGGTGGTGGTGGCAAAGAGGATGTTTTCCCACTCAACATGCTCAGCTCTTTTTTTGCCTTCTTTGCATTCAGACGTTGCTGTCTTTGCTGTTCTTTCTCTTCTTTCTTTCTTTGTGCTCTTTCTTTCTTTTTGTTCTCTCGTTCTATTCGTCTCATCTCTTTCTTTTGCTCTCTCTCCAACTGACTGAAAGATGGCAGCATTGACGATGGCGATGAAGAAGAAGAAGAAGAGGAAGAGGAAGAAGATGATGATGAAGATTTTGCAGATGATGAATATCCAACAGCAGCAGGAGAGAACTTGTCATAGCTGATTTCGAGTTTGATTGCCGAGAAAGGATTCGATCCCAATGTCTTTGCAGTCTCCTGTGAATGTCTGGCAGACGAAGGATAATGGCTGGAGGAGAACTGCATGTTCTGTTTGAGCACAGGAAGAGGTGAGTCTGGCTGAGTGGTGAGGAGAAGAGGAGGAGAAGGAGGAGAGCCAGATGAGTTGTCTGAGTCAAACAAAGGAGAAGTGTAGTTGGCAGAAGAGGCAGAAGACGCAGAGGAGCTGCTGGTGAATGAAGAGGATGATTGCACACTGCCAATGAATGTGGAGTGGAAGACATCTCCATTTGCTTGTTGATTTCCCTCTAAAAGAGCATAGTTCTGTTGTGTGTCTGTTGCAGAAGGCATCTCCACTATCTCTTCTGTTCCTGAAGCACCCACTTTATCTCCAGCTGCATTGGATGTCTCATTCATCTTGTCAGCCACTGTGTCTGGCTGGATGATCTCTGGAATGTCTGATGGCTGTTGTGATGCTCCCAAACTCTGTGGAGATGAGTCTTCCAGTGAAAGAGGAGAGAACAAGGGTGTTGGTGTGTTCTGCCTCTCCTTTTCGAGTTTCAGCTTTTCTGAATGTGACACAGGCGCTGCAATGGCAGAGTCGATGAATCCTTCTCCTCCTCCTCCTCCTCCTCCAATGCTGATATCTCCTTCTTCTCTTCCATCTCCTCTTTCTCTTCCACTTCCATCAATACAAACATCACCATTTGTGTATTCCGCTTTGCGAAGTGCAGGGCTGTCACGAACATGGTGATGATGCTCTCTTCGATGGATTCGCTTCTTCACTGTCGCTTTCTCTTCTGTTTGTTCAAACGAATCACTCTTCTTCTTCTTCACAACCTTTGAAATTCCATCTTTCTCCTCTCCTCCTTCCTCACCTTCCTCCTCTTCCTCCTCCTCTCCATCTTCACCCACTGCATCCACATTCTCATCCTTCTCTTTATTTCTCCGTGTTCTGTGATGATGATGATGATGATGCCTTCGATGATAATAGTGTTGCAATTGTGTCACTTGCTGTGGAGGTGTCAATGGCCCCTTCGAGTTGTGCTGAGTGAGCGATGGCAGATCGGTGAATGAAGGCGGATGCTCAATAGACAGCTCATCCTCACCCAAATCAGCTGGCTCTGGAAACGTCTGTGCTCTTTCCAGTCTCTCCAGTTCTGTGTCTGACAAGAGTGAGGTGCCTGCCTCTGCCTCCTTCATCGGAGGACCAAGAATGCTCTGTGTGAAGAGGTCTTTGTCCTTTGCACTGTAGAACTCTTGCAGAAGATTGCTCAGCCCAACAACAGTCATCGAGCGGTGGGGGCGGTGTGTGCGTGTGCTATTCACAGGCATTGGCTGTTGTTGTTGCTGTTGTTGTTGTTGATTAGAGAGAGGAGAGTATTGCGGAGGAAGAGAGGGATCTCTCGTTGAAGGAGAAGGAGAAAGAGGAGATGGATGATAGATAGACTGGCTGGATGAGCTGTCGGATGACTGCTTTTGTGATGAAGGAGAAGAAGGAGAAGAAGAAGGAGAGGAGGAAGAAGAAGTGCCAGAAGAAGAATGAGAAGGAGATGAGTTCTGCTGTGTTGACTTGCTCCTCTGCGAAGATTGTGTCTGATTTGCTTTTGATTTCAATGGGATTGAAGGAGAAGGCAGAACAGGGTCAAAACAAGATGCAGCAAAAGCTGTTGTTGTTTGTGTGCTTTTGGCGTATTCGAAGTCCCACCGATGGTCAGCAGAGAGAGGGACCATTCCGATTGCTCTGTCGAATGAGGTGGCAGAATAAGGCTCAATGATGTTGTCTGAGTCACCGCTGCTGTGCTGAGACTCAGAGGGAGAAGAACAAGAGAAAGGGGAAGACGTCTGGTTGAAGCGCGGGTGGAGGTTGTGGTGGCGATAGAGCGACTGTTTGAGCTGTGCCTCGATGTCACGAGGAGGAAGGCTTTCAGAGAAAGGGAAGAGGTTGTGCGTGGAGAGGGAGCGGAGGAGAGAGGAAGGAGAGGTCGGGAGCAAAGGATCGACAGGCACTTCGCTTTCGCCGCTGGAGGAAGAGGAATAAGAAGAGGAGTAGGAAGAGCCAGAGGTGGAGGAGCAGGAAGAACTGATGGAGGTGTAGGAGGAGAGGGTGTAGAGAGAAGAGGTGCGAGAGAAGGAGGGGGCATCTGAATGGTGGCTGGTCTCTTCAGAGAAAGAAGGAACGATGTGGAGGTGTTGGTCAGCATCCACAACTGCTTTGGCGGAGATGTCACATTCAGATGAGGGGGTATTGCTATTGCTGTTGCTATTGTTATCAGAAGAAGAAGCAGATGAAGAAGAAAGCTGAATATTTGCATCTTTTTCTATTGTCAATCCATTTCCTCCATTCTCTCCTTCTCTTTTGCCCTCCCTCTGCTTCTCCCTTGTTTGAGTGCTGATGAATGGCATGTCAGCCACATCTTCCACAATTGGGAGCAGTTGTTGTCTTGACTTGTCCTTCATCGTCTGCGAGCGATGGCGATTGCCATAGATTGAGGCTCTGAAGGAGACAGACTGGGAAGAAGGGGCAAAGGAAGAAGAAGAGGAGGAGGAAGAAGTGGAAGTGGAAGATAAAGAAGAAGAAGAAGAAGTATTAGATGACTTGGCAGAGATGGACGATGTGGAGGCAGTTGGGGAAGATGAGTGAGTGGACGATGAATTGGGGACATTTGTGTCTGTTTGTGGTTGTGTGGGGAGAAATGAGTCGAATTGAAGTGAAGAGTCATTCGAATTGTTATTCTGATGTGAATGAGAAGAAGAAGAAGATGATGATGATGATGGAATAATCTCAGATACACTTCTCTTTGCAGCATCTTTCACATTTCCTTCTTTTCCTTCCTTTCCTTCATTGATATTTCTTTGATTCTGCTGTGCTGCTGCAGATGAGTCTGATAGTTGAGCAGAAGATGAATTCAGATTGGGAGTGGAAGTGTGGAGTGGAGGAGACAATTGCAGCATCTGCCTCAGCTGATCCAGAGGAGGAAGTGCATATGACACCGTCTTTGCTCTTTTTCTCTCGCCCGGCAGAGAAAAGAGAAGAGGAGAAAAAGAAGAGTACTTCGAAGGGAAGTCGTTGGGGAGTGTCATTCCAGAAAGAGAAGGAGAGGGAGAAGGAGAAGCAAGCAGCTGTTGGAGGGAAGGGTCGTTCCAGTTCATGTTGGGGACAGGGGAAAGCTGGAGGGCAGAGGCGAATGCAGCAGAATTGCGGAGAGAGCGGGGAGAGAGGCAGGCTGTGCTGGCAGCAGTGGAAGAAGGGGAAGAGGTGGCTGAAGAGGCAGTGGAAGAGGCAGAGGAGACAGAAATGGTTGTCTCAGTGGTGGGAGAAGGGAGAGGAGTGTAAGCAGATGAGGAGGCAGAGGCAGAAGAGGTGTGCTGTGTGATGGTTAACTCATCTGCTCCGATGCTTCTGCTGCTTCTGCTATTTGTGTTTGTGTTGGCGTTGCTGATTGAGTGATGAATAGACAAACTTTTTTCTTTCGAATAGCTTTGCTCTGTTGAATTCTGTTCATTCTGCTTTTTCTTCTTCCCTTCCTGTTCCAACTGATCTTCCTGTTTGTTTTTGATACTCTGCTTGTTCTGATTGCTATTCTGCTCTTCCAATTCAACATTTGGCTGATTTTCTTGTTTGTTTGCTGTTTTGCTGCTTTCACTGTGTCGATGGCGATGATGGTGTGTTCCCGTGTCATCTTTCAGCTTCTTCTGTGATTTCGTCCTTTTCGCCCCAGTTTCAACTTCTTCTTTCTCTTTCTCTTCTTTTCTGCCTTCTTTGGCTGAATGCTCTTTTGCCCTTGTTTTCTTTCTCCTGTGGCTTCTTTCGTGTTCTTCCTGTCTTTCCCCTTTCCTTCTTGCCCTCTCCTTTCTCCTTCTTTCCTTCTCCTTCTCTCTTTCTCTCTCTTTCTCCATCTCCTTCGCATTCCTCCCTCCCTTCTGCTTCTGAAATGCAGGAATCGGAGGCAGAATCGCATTGTTCACTCTGACCGACCCTGTTCTCCGCGGAGGAAACGGCTGGGGTGTTCTGTCCAGCCCATTGAAAAGAGCATTCATCTGGTTCAGCTCCAGCAGATGCAGCTGCTTCTGCCTCTGATACTGCTTCAGATGATGCAGCGTGCTCACTCCATTCGGTGCAAATGCTGCATACGGCGACGCAATCAGTGCATTTGTCCTTCCCAGCACACTCAGATTCCTCCGATGGCGTGCCAACAGCAGCTGCCTTCTTCTCCACTCCTTCGTCGTCTGCTCAAACATCTCGTGCCCTCTCTTCAGCCTGGCCTCTTTGATGTCCTCTGACACATCCTCCGTCGCAATAGAAGACACTGGAAATCGTGTGTCTCTATTGTCAAAGTACTCTGTTGTCACCTCCTCGTTCTCAAATCCTGGCACAAACACAGGCTCACTCTCATAAAGCGTGTCCCAGTCGATGCCTGCAAAGAACGGGTGTGCTTTTATCTCGTCTCCTCCGCCGTGTGTGCCCAGCCTCTTCATCGGGTCCTTCTGCAGCAGCGCCGTGAGCAGGCTGACTGCTTCCTCAGATGTGTTCTCAGGAAGCAGGCTGAAGTCGAGCTCGTCGTGCAGAATGCGCTGGAACACCTCTTCTCGCGTGTATGCATTGAACGGCGTTGTTCCTGTGAGCATCTCAAAGAAGATGATGCCCACTGCCCACCAGTCCAGCGCAAATGTCATCGCTGCCTCGCCGCCTTGTATCAGCTCTGGGGCAATGTAGTCGGGTGTGCCTACAATGTGCACGCCATCGCTGTTGTACTTGTCTTCGGACAGATCGCTCTCCAACTCACTTTCGTCTTCAGCCACTTGCTCAGGTGTGCTCACTGGTTGTGACTGAATCTGAGTGTCGGTTGCTTCTTCTGCTGGTTTTGAGGGCGTATTCTGTGTGTTTTCAATTTCGGACGTATTGCTGCCTTCTGTTGAGGTTTTCCCGTCTGAAGAAGAACACTTTTCTTCCTCTGTTTTCTTTTCTCTGTCACTTTCAGGCGAGTTTTGTTCTGTCGCCCCTTCATTTTCTGCCAGGCATTTCGTTTTCACTGGCATCTCCTCCGTTTTGACTGGGCTTGGTGACGATGACTCAGGCACCATTAATATTGGTGCAGCATCTGGATTATTTGACAATAAATTCATGTTCTGTGATTCAGAAAAGGTATTATTTTGAGATGAAGCATCGAACGACTGAATGCAATGAGCAGACTGTGCTGCTGACATAGATGAGTTTTTATCAGACATCAATGCCACTTCAAGAAGAGAAGTAACATGGCCTGACTGAGAACACTCAAACAACTTTTTATCACCTGTGCCATCAGATGCTGTCTGCATAGACAAACCAGTTGATGGCCCTCTTCCTTGTTCACCATGAAGTGCAAATGGCTGCTGTGTTGATTGTCCCGTTGTCTGCTCTTTTCCACTCGCTGTTCTGTCTTTCCCTTCATCCAATGCCACAAATGGCTCCTCTGAGCATTCCGTCTCCAATGGCTGTGGTGGCTCTGATGTGTCACTTTGTGTGTCACTCAAAGAAGATTGGCTGCATGACTCGGACATCTGCAGAGAGGATGTAAACTGGCTGAGGCGCTTGTCCTGCCTCAAAGGGGATGGCAATGCAGAAGAAGAAGAAGAAGAGGGGGATAAAGAAAGAGGAGAAGGAGAAGGAGAAGAAGGAGATGAAGGCAGCTGTGTCGATGAGCACGAAGAGAGCGAAGAGAACTGAGAAGCGAAGTGTCCATCGCTCGGAGGAGAAAGAGAGAGGGCAGCTGATCCAGTGCGCTGATGGCGCGCCGACGGCTGAGTATTTCTTGCAGAGACAGGCGAAGGGGAGCGCGAGCGCGAGCGCGAATGACGTGCAGCAGAAGAGCCGGCGCTGCGTGTGGAGTGTGGAGTGTCCACCGCAGGCGAGTCGAAGGTGAACTCAACAAAGTTCGGGTGGTTGAGCGCGGCGATGGAAGACGAAAGCTTCCCGTTTGAAGAATTCATCGACTGCGAAACAGGCTGATGAGACATGTTTTTGATGGCCCACGCTCCGCTTCCGCTGGTCCCGCTGTTGATCGCACTGAAATGAGATGATTTTAGTGAAGAAGCAGCATTCGTTGAGGTTGAAGCCGAAGAAGAAGAAGAAGAAGCATTTGGCGACATTGGCCTGTAATCTGCTGGAGATGCAGAAAGAGTGGTGTTTGCGTCTGCTATCTTCACCAGCTCCGGAGGAGGAGACATCGAGCGCCTGCTGTCTGAATGAGGAGAGAGGGCGATTATTGCAGTGTGTGAGGTGCGGAGGGGAGAGGACTGAAGAGAAGACTCAGAGCAGAGCGGAAGAGAGGGAGGAGACATGAGTGGGGTGGAGGGAGGGGAGGTTGGAGGAAGGGGAGCAGTGGCAGCAGTCAGAGTGAGCGTGAGCGTAGGCGTCTGGAAGGTGTGTGACGCTTCAGTAACAGTAGCAGACGTGGAGGATGGAGTATATCCAGATGAGAGAGAAGAGGAAGGAGATGGCGATGATGACGGTGATGACGAAGATGATGTTGACGAAGCTGAAGAGGATGTTGAAGAAAATGGTGAGGACATTGGAGACTCGAAGGAAGATGAGACTGCTTGGCTTGCTGCTCCATTTGCTTGGTCTGAGGAATGAGAAGAGCAAGGCGAGAAAGACGGAGGAGGTGTGGGAGAAGCAGGAGCAGGCGAAGATGACGGTGAGATGAGATGCGGCTGAGAAGCTGCAGCAAATGAAGGCGAATGTGTTGGTGTGGGAGAGTGCAAATTAATGGCAGGAGAAGATGAGGCAGAATCATTTGTTTGCACAAACACAGCAGACTCTTGTGCCATCTTGCCACTCACACTGTTGGAAAATGATTCAGCAGTTGTCTTTGCGTCCATTCCTTGTCCTGCAGCGTTTGGGTGAGGAGAGCCGTTGTGCAATAAAAATTGCGCTGGATGATCTACTAAAGTGACGAATGAGTTGAAAGAAAGATTTTTGATAAAAGTCACACCTGAACATTCATTGTTTTCTTCTTGTGATTTTTCGTTGGTCTGATTGGAAATGCTATTCTCATTGCCATGGATGGAGAGACTTTGTTCGTACAATTTTGTTTCGTTGTTTGGCTCATTAATTCCCTTGTAAGTGTGTGTTGCTTCATTCTGAAGCTCTGATTCAAAATTTGTTTTTTGATCCATCATTTCCAAAAAAGCTGGAGTAGAAAGTCCAAAATCAGTAAGACGAAGGTGCCCATCTTCTCCAATTAATAGATTGTCTGGCTTAAGATCACAATGGATAACATTATGCTTGTGCAAAAAGTCAACAGCAAGTACAATCTCTCCAAGATATTGGCATGCAACTGATTCATCAAAGCATCCAAAGGATGCTAAAAGTGAATAAAGATCTCCACCTGGCTGAAATTCCATCACGAGATAAAAATTACCTTTTGTTTGAAAGGAGCATGCAAGTCTAACAATGTAATCAGCTTGCTCCATTGATAATTTTGCCAAAATTTCATATTCCAACAACAATCTCTTTTGAACTTTTGCCTCTGTGATGCTCGAACGTTTTAACACTTTCATTGCATACAACTGCTTACTCTTGCTTTTTAATTTTCTTGAAGGTCTCACAAGCAAAATTCGTCCATAAGCCCCAGCAGTAATCGGCTTTAAAATCTCAAAATCCGCAAGGGTGAAAATAGGTAATACAGATTCTTGTTTGATATTTTGGTGCTGTGCTTCGACCTTAGCATTTTGCCGAGATGTTGATAAACTCTCATTTTGCTTTGGTTCATTTTCAAATTCCCAATGTTGATCATTATCTTTGGATTGGCTCATACTTGATAATTGTTGTCGAGAGAGCTTGATTTATATAACAGCTAATCTCTCTCGGCAACAAAAATTTTATAAATATGATAACTGTGGGTTATGATTTGGGTTTCAATGATCATTTTCAGATTTATAATTTCAAAAATTTTTGTATGGATATTTCAGTTGTTTCTCTGAAGAAATCAAGTCTTGAATGTTTTACCCCTAATATATTATTTAAGTTGATAATTTGTATTTTTGATGAATATCGCTATTTTTACAAAATAAAAATATTTCAATGATGCTATCAAATGAAATTCCTGTAAAGATATATTCGTCAAATTATTCGTTATCTCACGTTGTGAAAAGTTTGTATTTTTTAATTATTGAAATTCAATATTTAGAATTAAAGAGTGTGCCCAGAAACTTCATGATAGTTCTGAAATGCAATTAAAGGATGCATTAAAGGAATTACGAGTATATGTTTTTGAAGCGGATCGTCGAAATGTTATTTTGTTTATGAACGAAGATATTCTTTCAGAAATCTTGCATATTTTGCTTTCAATTCCAAACTTCGAATTGCAGATGCTGTCTTATGATATCTTAAATTATGTTACATCATATGTCTCAATATATGGGGATGAGAAAGACCAACAATCATTATCTGATTCTTTAAGAGAGTCACAAATTTTTCAACATCTTGTTTCCATTATTTCACGTCTTTCAGATGGTCATATGAACAACATTTTAATAACCTCTATTATTTCTACTTCGTCCGTTTGTACTCCAATTAAGAAAGATGTTCTTCAAGTTATTTCTGGATTTTTGCTGAACACTTTGGAGCATCCTGATCTTGTTGGAAATCAAATAATTCTTATATCTATTATTTATCAGTTTTTATGTCTTTCAAAAAATACATTAAATAATTTCAACCTTTGCAGCGAACAAATTTATGATCATCTTATTCCATTTATCGAGCAAAGTGATCCAATTATTACAGAATTGATATTGGAATGCCTTATCAGTTTTGTGTATCAATCATTCGATGCTATTTCAGACCTTAGCATCAATCAGCCTCTTCTCTTGAAGTTGGCATCAATAATGGGCAAATGGATCAGCACGTCATCCGACGAGAAAGATTTTGAAACTTCTAAACCTTTATATGGTAAAAGGCTTGAATCATGTGTTCATTGTTTATCCAAAAGGCAACCTTGTTTTAAGGATAAAGCGCAAAATACATCAATCATCAGAAAGTCGTGTGAGAGCTTGACTTCTGAAATTCAAATTCCTTCATCGATGATGAGAATACATCAGTTATTGAAGCAAAAGTATTCAGGAGCAGATAAACATATGGGATCTGCCTTTCGCTTGATGAGCAAACTTTTCAGTTCTGTAACTTCAGTTCACGTTGAAAAGATGTTAAAAACACCTATGCTCTTTCAAAACATGATATTTTTAATTAAACCACAACCTCAAAACCAGACTGCAAGAAATTGCACTGAATTGCCAAAGAAAGAGCAGACATCGAAGGCAACGCATGCAGCAAGCAAAAAAAGCTCAAGAGATTTGTCGAATATCAAAATAAGAGCGAAAGCCTCTCGACTTCCAGTGAAGCTGCTTTCTTCGAAACAATCACGTACTAAAATTGAATCATTAAAAAAAGAAGAAAATTCAACATTTTTTAAAGAAGCAACAAAATGCTTCGGAAGAAGAAGAGCAATCGCCTTTAATTGTATTTCTGCAAGCAAGATGAATAATAAGATATTTAGATCAAATTCATCTTTGTCTTGTGATTGGCAGAGGTTAATTATTCGCATTCAAAAACAATGCATTGAGAAATGCACAGTTTCACAGAAAAAAATTGTTATTAATATGGATATCATTGGAAGTTTGACTGCATTCGTCTTCGCTACAACAACAGAAGATACGATTCTAGAAGCTTTTTATATATTTGGAGATGTTGCGAGAAGCTCATTTATGAAGCACAATAAATATTCAATGGATATGAAAGGATATAGGCAATTCATAATCGAACATTTTGAGAATAGTGGTTTATTTGATTTGACAAATAGTTTTCAATACATCAATCACCATTTCATTCAAGTGCAGGCTTTGACTATCAATAAAATATTTGAATTGTGACGGAGACTGCAAATGTTATTCCTCGTTTTGTAGTCAACAAATTTATTGATTAAAATGGAATTTGAAGAATTTCAAAAAAATCATTTTTACATCAGTTGTTATATTCCCCTGAAAAATATAGTCAGTGACAAAACCCGAGACAATTGGAACAGGTTATTTCCAAAAAGATATCAACAAGATATAATATAAAAACTGCTATGTTTTTTTGTTGAGAATGAATTATCCGTAAAGATAAAATGATTTCAAATGGAGAAACTCAAAAATCCGAAACGATGCGATTGTAATATTGATAGATAATAAAAAGAATTGCGAAAAGAATAATAAGAAGATTTAATAAGAAGTGACAAGTTTGCTTCACTGTGAACAAATGCATTCTTCTTATTAAAAGTTCTGAACCGAAATCAAATATTGATCCCCAAGCACTTTCTCGAGTGAATTTTCTTTTCCTTTTTTCTCCGGTGAACAGTGCATTTTCGGAAGTATTTTCTGATTGTGCTTCACGTTCTTCTTCTGTTTCAGATAATTTTCATATAGCTTCATCACATACAATTGTTTTCTTTTCATGTTTATGAGTTTCAACTCTTTCTGTATCTTCTGGAATTGAAGGACTTTTGTCCGTTATGTTTGATGATTCGTTTTCACAATATTCAGAAATGTTGCGTTTCAATGAAGAATTTGCAGTTAGACTTTTTATCTTTTTATCTAATTGAATGGTGAAGTTTTCAAAAAAAAAAAAAAAATCATCCCCTGTCATAAATTTCATGCTGAAGCTGTTTGCATGTGAAGAATCGTTTGATGATTTTTCAACCATCGAAGAGGCTTCAGTGTTCTGCGGAAGACACTGATAAACGGCAGAAGGGTCAAATGGATGAATTCCACATGCTGCAAATGATTTTCTAACAATTTTCGGGCAAAGAGAATCGATGACTTCGTCAGAAACAGCTGGAATTAATGCTTTTAGGTAGGAAGATATAGAGGAATCTGAATGAACTTGAAATGATCTTTTCAAGCAATTCTTGAAATGCGCAAACACAAATCTGTCCAAGGGCTGAGTCATGTGAGTAGAATGTGAAGGAAGAATAAGATTAAGAATAAAATGTTTTCTGCACTAAGATATTATCTGAAAACAAAGGTGAGAAGAATGGCCATCGAGATTAATTAAAGCATGAGTAGATGTTCCATGCAGCTCGATTCTTTTCTCATTAATTTTGTGAAATAATATTTCTATCATTATCTTTTCAAAATCGTTCATTCTCATCCATCCAGTTCCATTAGCTAAACAATTAATTCAGCGGTATTTTAATTCTTTAAGATCCTCGGAAAGAGTGTGGGACGGCCACAACATGATCGGATCCAATGATGAACTGTCATCAAATTTAGTGAAAAACAATGTTGCATTTTTGCGTCTTTGCGACTCAGGAAGAAGAGTGCATTGTGTTTCTTTTGAAACGACTATTTTTTATTCTGATTGTTTCATTAATACTCCTGTTTCATCCATATTGATGATCAAATCCGAAGAAATTTGATAAACATCAATAACGTTCTTGAATAAAGAGAACCTTGTTCTCATATTTTTAATAGTTGAAGAAAGAAGTCGATGAAGATTAATTTATGTTTGTTAAATCAGTTTCAACAATCCGCTTTTATTTATAAACCTGCGAGCCCATTTTGTATTAATTTTGTGGCATTCCAAAGATGGAACGCTTTTC
Organism: Monocercomonoides exilis; assembly: GCF_001643675.1. Classification (NCBI taxonomy): domain Eukaryota; phylum Preaxostyla; order Oxymonadida; family Polymastigidae; genus Monocercomonoides; species Monocercomonoides exilis. The sequence continues at coordinate 90,161 of NW_027150613.1, read as the reverse complement.
TTATTTTTTTTTCATTATAACGTTTTCTGCCTATCAAAAAATACAAAGTTAAAAAATCATTATCAATATTTATCACGCGAATTTTATTATATCCGAAACTGTTAATTTGTTGGAAGAAGATATTTGAGCTATTGTGCAGTCTTCAATTTCCTCGATTTCTTCTTTGTTAAACAATCCTGGACGTCCAATATGATGCGGATCTCTTCCTGCTTTTATTGAAGCAATGTGTCGGAAAACTAATGAATGTGAAGTGATATTTTCTTTTTCTTAATCAGAAGGTCTGACTTCATCTTATTTTTATTGAGAATCAACTTTTTCGGACTGTGTTGATTATCTGCGGAATTCTGCGGAGGCCTTTATTGGTGACAACTTTTTGGATGGAAAAGAAGATGAAATTTGTACTTTTTTTATTCGATTAATGGAAATATGATCAACAAAATTTTTAATGTCTATCAACAGGAGATGAGCAAGATATTAAAAACCTAACAAAAAATATTACCAAAGTTTGTCTGATTGATTTTTTTACAATTTGTTTGGAAATAGAATTCACATTTGAAATATGGGGCAAAATATTTCACTTCAAGCATTTTCATTGAAAAATTATGCACTTTTCATTGACTTTTTGTGATAAAGAGTTTTGAAAAAAATGGGTTTATTTTTTGAAATATATGTGAGGTCACAAAACATTTTGTCATTTCATCAATGATGTTTGTTTACAGAAATGAAAATCAAATTTATTTTGAAATCTGACAACGTTTTATTATGTAATAAGTTAAACAATTTTTTCATGTTTTGTGCATTAAAAGCTTGAAAGTTCATATTTTCCCCCATATGAATTTGATACAGAAATGTCCCAGGTTTTGTAACGGACTATATTGAACGAAAACAACTTTATATTTCCTTTTCATATCAGATTTATTAAATGAAACAAAATGTTAAAAAACTTAAAAACAAATCCATATATGAAATTGTTTGTTTCATTTTTCCTTCACAATTCACTAATTTGATGTGTCACTTATATTCAACACATGAGTTAATGTGAATTAGAAATTTATTGCGATTTATTTCAAAACAATAAATAAATTTAGGTACCCTTATTTTCTGCATTTACCAAAGTCAGATCATTCGAATAAAAAATGTTTATTCACATTTCATCCATTAAAAAAAGTCTCGTCAAATAATTTATTATGGCTAACAGTTGTTTATCAAATAACATTTAATGCAGTAAGGTGGATTCATAATGTTTTTAATACCAAATTTATTATGTTGTTTTCTTTTATTTTCCTTTGTTTTCTTCTATGTTTTTCCCCACTTTTTTCAGACTATATGCTTGAAAAAATGAGTTTTCGGGTTGTCATTATTCTTGATAATTGTTTGATGAAGAAAATAATGTTGCAAAGACTCGAAAAAGAACAAAAGATCAATTTGAATTTCTTTGTTTCTTTGTAAATTGAGACAAAAGTTTTATCGAATAAAAAATCCATTTAATAATATTGCTTAACAAAAAACCTAAAACAAAAGAAAGAGAAAGAAAGAGAAAGAGAGGAAGAGAGGAAGAGAGAAAAGAAAAAGAAAAATATTCTTCAAATGTTTGATTGACAAATGGAAAAATGAGGGAGTTAAAAAAAAAAAAAAACGAAATTAAATAACATGTAATTTTGAGTAAAAATATATAATGAGTTTTATTTTCTTAAACATTCACAAAATAATCAGAAATATCTAATGATAAAACACAATAATATTTTTGACGGAGAAAATCAATTATTTCATGAAAACTTATGATAATATCTTCGCATCCTTCTTCTTCCATCTTTTCAAACACTTTCCTTTTCATTACCTTTCTTTTCACTTCTTCCAATTCATCATCCTTCTCTTCTTTCAATCTTTCCGAAACATTCTTAAAGAATTGTAAGCATTTATATACCTTCTTTTCATTCAACGTTGGCCGCTGCAATTCCTCTAAAATTGCATCAACTGCTCCTCCTTTCATCAAGTAATCAACATTCACATATTTGTTAAACGATGCTGTTTGAATGCAATATATGCATTCCTCGTTTATTTCTCTGTAATAGTCCTTCGATATTCGATATATCTGAACAATGCACCCAATGAGAACAGCATGTTCTTCATTCCAAAATTTGCAATATAAAAGATAACTCAGAAATGTTTTGAGCCAGCTCATCAAAATAACCTCTTCTTTCGTTTCTTTTTCTCTTTCCTCTTCTTTCTCTCTCTTCCAATCCACATATTTCATCAGCTCTTCCAATTCTCTTGCTGCCTCTTTTGCGAAATGTAGTTCATTCAAAAAAGCTTCTTTCAAACCCCAATTGCTGAATAATCTTTCCATCAAAAACTTCCAAGCAGACAAATAAGCAAGATGCGTCAGATTGTTGCGTTCTTGTTGATATTGGATGATTTCTTTGATCTCGTTCAAATACAGTTCTTCTGTCATTTTCTAATTTATAAAAATAAATTTATAAATAAATAAACATTTTTATTTAAAAGACAAAAGAAAAAAAGAAAAGAAAAGAAAAAACCCTCCAATAACATTAAAAGGGAAATAAAAATGCTCATACGGAAAACGAGCTTATGCAACTCAACGCGAGCAAAGCCATTTCCACTTCCTTCTGAACTTCTTTGTTATCCTCTTTATTCAACGCTACTTTCAAAAGATAAGTTACACAGATTGGAAACAATTTTGAAATAAGCTGGTCAATAAGCAAAAGATAGCATTCGCAGAGTTCAATCAGTAGCATTTCTTTCTTTTCTTTCTTTTTCTTTTTTTCTTTTATAATCATTTTTTCAAATCTTTTGTTCAACAAAGAAAAGTCATAACTGTGATTCCACACTTTTTTCAGCGCTTTGCAATATCCTATGTGCTTCATCAGCAAAATGGCATTCTCCATTGTCAATTTCTTTTTTTCAATCAATTTGTTCATTTTATTGAACATTCTTGTTGTGAAAACTGATTCAAATTCATCTTTATTCATTTTATCAATAATTTCATTCATTTCTTCTATTTTCTTACTCTGTTCATCTTCATTGCAATGCCCCAGAACAGTAAACAATTCTTCAATAAATTTATTTATGATGGAAAGCGCTGAACACTCAAAAAATAAAAAAATGAACAAACTTGAAAACTTATCTTCAAAAGACGGCTCCTGAATATCACCATTGGATTTGTCTTCATCATACATTTCCATTCTGTTTGTTATGTGCGATGATCAATTTGCAGCAAAATTTCAAATGAAAAACAGAAAAACAAACAGAAAAACAAACATTGTTGATTATTTTTCAAAATGAAAGGATCTTGGTTTCAACGCAAATGCTTTTTCTTTACAAAATTAGCGAAAATATAGAATTTCCAACGAGTTCTGCAATCTTGGTTTGGAATCTACAGAAATATCGATCTTTTGTTTCTGTTTGATCAAACCAACAGAATTTCATTTCGAAGGATTAGATTACAGTTTTTGATTTAAAACACTGCTTGAAGCAGGCTTCTCCTCCTTCGTGCAATGATTTTAATTTCAATGCTAAAATGGAATTTTGCTTGTGAGAAGAGAGAAACGGTTCGGAGCAATTCTTGAGGAGAAAATAGTTTCTTGCATTTTTTAATTTCCGATTCCCTGAATGGAAAAGTTTGTGCAATATAACGATTTATTTTTTTGTGTGTGTTCATTGATATATTTCAAGTGTGTTTTTTAAGCTGATCATTGATGTCTGTTCAAAGTTGCTGGAAGAACTGTTGATGACTTAAGAACCAAAAAGCTAAAAAGAAATGAGCAGGCAAAAAGCAACGACTGATTGCGAGAAAAGAAAGTGATGAAAATGATTGTGAATCGAAAAAAGGACACATCAAAATTGTTTAGCGTGAGAAAAACAAATAAAAAAGATATGTGAATCCCAACTTTAATGACAAGGATGCCGTGATGCATGGTTGATGGAACATAACAAAGCAGTGAACCCTTTTTCTTTTGAGATTTGTCAAATACCTTGGATTACGAAAATCATCTGATTTCACCCGACTGAACAATTTGACGAGGAAGCTTGAGAAAACAAACCATTTTCCAAAGAAACACCTCTCCATAAGGATGGCCTGGATTGATAGTTGAATAAAAATGCTTTTCTCGCTCCGATATTGCCTTCACTGAGCACATTTCTACTCTTTGCTATGCATTGTTGCTACTGAGATGAATCCTGAAATAGCAGCCATTCAAAATAACACCTGCTGCAAGAGAAATTAATTTGAACGATCTTGTTCTTCTGCTGAAAACGCTGGTGGAAGGAAGCCTTTAATTTATTGTTGAAATTCAACATTCTTTTCTTCTATTTCTTCTTCTTTGATTTCAACCTTTAAGTTTTCTCGGTTATTTCCACTTTAAACAAACCAGCCAAATCAAATTTCTTCCCTTCTTCTACTTCTTCCACTTCTTCTTCGCCTTCTTCGCCTTCTTTACCTTCCTCTTCTCAACTTTCCAACCAAGTTACTCCAAATTCCAATCTTTTCTTCCAGGGATCGATATACCCCAACAATCATATTAACAACAACTACAACAACAACAACTACTACTACTACTTCTATTCCATCATCATCATCATCATCATCATCATCTTCTTCTTCTCTTTCTTTTTCTTCTTTTTCCTCTTCCTCTTCCTCCTAAATTTTCTAGTTCTTCTTTTCTTCTTCAACACCTTCTTTGATGAACAACTAAAATAATGTTGATTTTTTCATTTCATTCAACTTCCTTCGAATTCAGCGTCAAACCTTGTCTTTCGCTCCCATTCAGAAGCGCAAAAGGATTGTCTATTCAATCACAGAATATCAGCTGAAATCAAATGAAAACGGAAGCGATTCTTCATTTTGAGCGAAGAAAAGCCGATCGGCTTGAGCGCAACAAAAAAGAAGATTGATTTCCCCCTTTTCATTTTGAGGTTGATGGAATCGCAGATACAAACAGAAAGAGCGTTGAAGCTATTGTTTCATGAAATAGATGGATTCCAAAATAACCACTGGCAGATTTCGGGATGCTATGTAATTTGAACAGGGTGTGGAGGATGAAAAGAGGAGGAAAAGAGAAGGAAAAGCGAAAAAGCGAAAATTCGTATTTGAAGGGGAATTGTGTGAGATTCCAGCACTTATCGGCACAGGCGAGTTGGAATGGAACAGCTGAGGAAATGGATGTCTTTGAAGAATATCTGCTGATATGATAGAAGAAAATGCTCTTTGAAGAGACAAAAGCAATGAATGTTTTATTCTCTTGAGCATAGTTTGTATTGGATGAAGAAGTCGAATAAGATGACGAAGTTTTGAAGAAACATTTAATTTGAATCAATGCTGTGATACTTGAAATACAGGTTGTGGCATTTACGCCAGTTGAAAAGAGGATGAAAGCACATGGATTTAACAATGATATGGAAAATATACGAATATAAATAGAAGAAATAATTGTGGAAGTTATTAAAAAATCAGAAAAACAACATCATTTCTGTTGGTTTTTGTGAAAGTTGCGCTGAAGGTGAGAGTCTTGGTGGGAGCAAAAGTGGAGCTGAGGAGGGAAACGAAGCCGTTGATGGAATATTCGATGGAGGCAGATGGGGTCTGTTGAGACTTCCCACAGGCATCAGCATCACTTCCACCATTTGCAACGATTTTGTCCTGGTTGATGGTTGAAAGCCAATTGCTGCATTCCATTCTCTATTTGATGGGATTGCTGATCCACGTTGATTGAATGAGGATTGGGTGATGTTGCAATTGAAGAAAACATTATTTTTCCAGTCATTTATATCACTTTTTCCATCAGAAAATCAGGGGGAAAGCAAATTGCGATCTTTCTTTTTGTTTTGCTGCTTTTATCACACTTTTTTCCCTCAAAAGAATTCTCTTTGATATTTTTATTATTTTTATTTCATTTGAGCAATAAAACGAATTGAGATTCATATTTTCTTTTTTTCAGATTGTTGATGAGGATTTGTATTTCATTTTGATTTTTTCTTGAAATGAAAAAATGTATCATTATTGCTTCATGACTTCGTTTATTTGCAAAAAAAGAAATCCGTTTTTAATTTCGATGAAACCATAAGCATTTTTCGTGATTTCAATGATTTTTCAAAAAATGCTTTTTTCTCACCAGTTTCGTGATCAAAAAGCGAAACAAAAGAATTACAGAATAAAGGCAGTTTGATTATTTCGGCACTGAGATTAACTCTGCGAAAATTCATTTACAAGGGTTGAGAAAGATGAACAAAAAAATCATTCTGGAAGAAACACTCTGGAATCTGAATGAACAAAAAATTATAAAAGGAAGACAGCAGCAATGTTAAAATAGTATGTTTCCATTTTTTACTCGACTTTCATTGAAGAATTTTCAGGAATGACGGAAATCAGGAGAAATGAAAAGAACAAAGAAAGAACTTGAAAGGAAGCAAGTGAAGGAGAAAGAAATGCGCGAATGACCTTCGCTCTTTCCCTTTTTATTTTTTTTCCCCCACACTTTTCTGCACAACACAGGATTCACTGCAAAGAAGTTGTGAGGAAATACCAAAAAAAAGTGTTTCTGTTCAGAGCATTCACGATGCGTTTCTGGAAGCTGCTAAGTCAAAAGACGTTGTTACCAATTGAACAACGTTCCATCTTCATGGACTTGGACGGATGAAGATTGGTTTCACAAGGAAACAAGTTCCACTCGCTGGGTGCTTTTGGAGCTGTTGGCTCTGGAGAGAGTGGAGGAATGGGAACAGGAAAAGGGAAAAGCGCAGGAGATGAAGAGGGGAGGGAAAGGAAAGAGATGAGCGGAATGGGAGGAACGAATTGGACAGAATGAGATCAGCAGCGAAGACGAGACAATAAGCTTGCTCCACAGCAGCACAAGAATGGGGATGATTATTCTGCCAAGGCAGCCAGAAAAGCAGTTTAAAGAGCTTGCTTTGGAGGAAGTGGCAGAGACCGTGAGACGAGCACGAGGGTTGGAGGCAGAGCGAAGGATAGGAAACATGGAGGGGACGAAAGAGGCCGAGGTCATGTTGAAGCAAGCGGAGCTGAGAAAGAAGGTGGAAGAAAAGAAAGGAGCAGCCTGGATTGGAGAGGAAAGAGGAAGAGAAGCAAGCGAGTGCAAAACCAATGAACAGGAAAGCACGAAAAAGCAGAATAAATAAATGGCGAAAAGGAAAGGAAATGAGGAGATACAGGTTGAAGGTGCTGAAGAGATTTTTGAAGATGAAGAAAGCGAGACAGAATTGATGGCAGACATCAAATATCGGAAGAATGAATGAGCTGTTTCATGGCTAGTGGAGGTGACACACACGCAGAGAGAAAGAAAGCAGAAGATGAAGTTGAAGAAGGAATGTCTGGAGATATGAGCGATGAAAATAATTCTCGAATGTCCCAGCCTCTTCATCTTGCGTCTTCTCATTCGACTCATCCACAGGGAATCACTTCACAGTCCTCGTCATTCATTGAGCTCGAACATCTTCCTGCAATCAACTGTTCTTCTTACCCACCAAACCCATCGTTTCAATCACCTTGGTCAAATGAGCAAACCAACCGATTCTTCTCTTTTTGTGAGCTCATCATCATCATCTTCTTCTTCTTCCATTTCAAATTTGAAGAAGGAAAACAATAAAGTTTCTCAGCTGGCTTCTCCATCAAACAGTCATCTCACCCCCTCTTCTGTTCATTCCACCACCTTGGCATCAATCATCCAATCCTTTTCCGCATCGCCAGCAATAACCTCTGTCAAATTCTTTTTTTGGATTGTCTCACAATTTCACGTTTCAGTCTCCTCAAAGGAATTGTGAGAGATTTGGGATGGATGATAACACGGACTGACAAACACAACTGAATGCTCCATGATGGCAAAATGTGCCTTCAAAAAAAAACAAATGAAGATGGAAGGAAAAAGCCAAAGACGAAGAAGGCAGAATTCGCAGCTCAATCATTTTCAGTTGGTTGGCCTGTTTTGCTCTGGGAAGGGAAAAGCCGGACTACTGAAGCAAACAAATTGGAGATTGCTGAGAAAGGTGAGACGATTTATGTTTCTGTGATTTGAGAATGCCTCACAAGCACCAGTGTGCTTGAAGTGCGCCCAATTCGACGAAATGACTGAAGACAAAGATGAGTTTTAATGAAGTGAGCTGACTGTGCTGAAGAAGCATTGAGGAGGAGTTGAATCTTTATGTGGTGACAGAAATCGTCTAACATCATCAGAAACATCGAAACCTCGTTCCACTTGCCTTTCAATATCCTTGGAAGAAGTTATTGTGAATGGACTTCATTTTTACAGAAAGAAAAGAAGAGAATATGAAGAGCAATCAAAATCTGTGGAGCAAACGAGAAAAGAGACAAAGAAAGGAAAGAAGAGCTTGCATCAATAAGATGGCTCATATCCTTGGAGTTTTATTTTCGCGACTGTCAATCGATGAACAAAGAATTTGTTTTGCTTTTGGAAAGCAATGAAATGGTGTTCAGAGCAGCAAAGGACAGAAGAAGAGAAATTTGAAGACTTGCTGAATAGCGAAACAGCGGATGTTGTTTTTGAGGATATTCAAAGACCAAAGGTGAATGACAAAATGGAATCTGAGCGCCTGACTGTTTTGAAGATTGTTTGAAGACAATTGAAAGAAAAGGCTGTTGATGAAATGGACAAAGCAAAGCGAAGACAGGCAACAAGAAAGATTGGCAAAAAGATGGGAGAAGGAAAAGAGGAAGGATTTGTGGAATTGGACGATCAAGCGATGCTCAAAGAAAGAGAGAAGAAAAGCAGTGTCTGCCTGTGAAAGTGTTCAAAAGGATTTTTTTTTTTGCAATTGATGCATTGGAAGAGATGAATGGCAGAAATGAGGGGAAATGAACATTTTTATTGTTTGGATCGCATTTGGCAAAATGATTACAGGAGGTTTGAGGAGGGCAATTATTCTTCATTGGGGAATTCATCGAGCAATTCTGAAGAAAACGAGTGATGCGATAAATATACAAATTGTTATTGATTGATAACTTCATACACATTTGAAAAAAAACATGGAAAGGGTGATGCGATTGCAAAAAGAAAAAGAACCAAAACCAAAACAAAAAACACCAACATTGAAAATGAAACAACCATTTCAGACATATCATCAATTGCAACACAAGTCCGACATCCCCAACCCACATTAATTCAGCCATCAACAAGAATCGTCACAATGATTGGCATTGACAAACCATTCTGTTTCTCCGTTTCCTTCTCATTCTCCTTCGCTTCAACCAAAATATCAGCATGACTTCATCCGCACATTTTTCTTCCCTCAAACGATCATAATCGGCTTTGCTGTGAGTCAAGCGATTCGTCTTCTTCTCCGCTCTTCGCAGCACTTTCGTTGCCTTCCTCTTCGCCTGACTCTTCAAGAGCAATTGCATCAGTCATTGTCAGGATGGCAGCGCCTGGCGGAAAGCACTGAATGAACTCCCTTTTCAGAGCATTGAGAGACATCCTTTCAGATCCTTTGTCACTCCAACAAGAGTTCACCACCAAGCTCAAATGAGACTGCTCAATAATCTCTATTCTTGGCCTCTCTCCATTCATAATTTTCTGTCCGGCAACTTCCGCTTCGTATTCTCCAAATGGAATTTGCAGTGTCAAGCACTCCCACAGCATCATCCCGATCGAAAATGAAACTGCTTCCTTTGTTGCCATCATCTTCTTGTTGATCAGTAATTCAGGCGCCTTCCACCTCAGGCACTCTTTTTTGAAGTCATCATCATCCTCAAATGCTGAAGATGGTGGCGGTGAGCCTCTGCCATTCTTATTGATGGTTGAATCATCAGATGAGGAAGTGATAATGGTGGAGGATGAGATGGATGAAGAATCTGAATCATCAGAAGAAAAGTCTGAATGCATCACAATGCAGATGACCATGTGTTCAGAGAAAAGGACAATGTGAGGGCTCAAATTAGAAAGCGATTGAAGTGGAATTTCCATTTCATCAAATGAATGGAGTGCGAGATTAGCCACCCAGAACAGGATCTGAGCAGCTGTCTGCTCCCTTTGTTGAAGACTCCCAACTTCCATCTCCTTCTTCTCGTTCCTTCCATGAAGCAGCATGAACAGCGAATCCCTCAGATCTACAATTAACTTTTCAAACACTGATGAACAGGCAATTGCATCCACCAGATTCGACATTGATGAAGTGGTAGGGCACAAACTCTCCGATCGAACAAAAGTTGAATCTGAATCAGTTGTTGAAGTGGATGAAATGGAAGGTGAGTGTGTTCTCTTTCTTGTCTCTTCCTCGACCTCCTTCTCATCAACCTTTTCCAATGCCCATTGAGGGATCTTGTCTGAATCTCTTCCAAGAATATATTCAGTCGATCCACTCTCACTCAACAAATGCTCTGATGACTCTGAATGTCCCAAGCTTTTCTCATACACCCTCTTCTTTATCCTCTCTTCATTCTTCTTCTCAGCCTCCCTCTCAGCCCTCCTCCACTGCGCCTCAGGTGACATCTCCATCGTCACCATCTCAAACGCCTTCGGATCCTTCTTCACTGTATCTTCCACAATTATCTCCAATTCCTTTGTTCGTCTTTTTTGTTTTCTCCATCGAACGGTGACAATAATAGAAACAATAAGAACAATCAAGAACAAAACAACAAATATTACTGCGATTATAAGAGCCCATGATGATTTTCCTTCTTTTCCTCCTTCAACAAATTTTTCATTTCCGCTTGACTGAGATTCACTTTTGTTCTTCAGAATGAATGAATCTGTTGATGAAGGCGAATCGGCTTTTCCAAACAGAAGGCACATTCTAACTTCTGTTTTGTTCTCCATCACTTTCAGCAGTTCCGATGAGATAACGCAATGCACCTCGTTCTCAGAAGCAGAGCCTTCTCCATCAATTTCCTTTCTCACTATTTCCTCTTCATCCCCATTTTTCGTGCTCATCTTCACTGACAAATTGCATGGCAGAAGCAACTTCCCATGAACGATTAACTCCAAATCACCATTCAACTGAGTTCCATTCTTCACCTCTTCCAGAACTGGAACGAAAAATGATGATCCTCTTTCAGCTGCTATTCCCCCCAGGTTACATCCTTCGTCCAATATCCACAGAGATGTATTTTTCTCTATTCCATCACCTCCTTTCACACTCACAACATCCAATTCACCATTCCCTTCACAAATCGTATTCCTTCGAGCTGATGAATATCCTTCAATCTCAGGGTTGTTGTTCTCAAACTTGCTGTTTTCAATCTTCACATTCCCTCCACTCATCCACAGCCCTCCATTCTTGCTCTTCATAACCGTTGTTTCTTTCATCTCCACATTGCTGTGTTCGATGTCAATCAATGACCCATTCCATTTGCACAATCCCTCTTCTTTTATTCTTTTAACCTCTTCATTAATAATCTCTTCTTCTTTTTCTCCATCAAACACACATGCCTCAATCCTCACATCTTTGCACTTTCTTATCTGCATCATTCTTCCCTTTTCCACCGAATTCACACATTTTTCTAACGAGCAGTTCAACACACTCACCTCTTGCTCAGCATCATCCATCCCAATTACACACCCATTTGACAACAGAGTCACATTCTCAACTCCCATCTCTTTCATCTCCACTTTCGCTTTCCCTCCAACACTCACAACATCTCCCTCACATTCGATATTCCATATTCTTGTTTCAAGCGATGTCACATCCGATTCTTCGTTGAATAAAAGCACAAATGTTTTTGAAAATAAATCCCTGAATGATGTTTCTGATATCTTCAGCTCTCCACTTTCCACACTAACAATTGAACTGTTCAGTTTCACTACATCTGCAGAGGAGAAGAATTTACATTTATGGATCTCCATTGACCCGTTCTTCACTTTGATGAGATAACTGTGAGTTGATTCAAATCCATCTTCAAACTGGAAAGAGCATCTCTCCACGAAACATTCATTCACAAACTCCATGATGCAATCCTTCTCAAATGATTTCTCAATCTTGGAGTTTAATCTAACAATTGCCTGTGTCTTTTTGAATGAGTTCACAACCAAATCTCCAATCACACATTCATTTGTCACAGCTCCTTCCCCATCAATCAGAATCGCATTCATCACGCCTTGCTCAATGTGGTCAACTCCACAGTTGATGCTGGAACAAGGATTGGTCTGAGCCCCACATCGCCTGCCATCGCTTCCCATTCCATTCACAAACACCTGTGCCGAATAATAGTATGTGATCAGCGGAATCAGATCAACATCTCCTTCGCTCTCAACATCCCTCCCACAGATAGAGTTGTTCGAGTTCAGTGACTCCTGGTTGTAGTTCAACACAAACAGCGTTTCGTTGATCTGTTGGGCAATCGAGAAGCATTTGATGAATATATCTTTCCCAACAAAAGCCTCATTCATAACGAACAGGATGTTCACAATCTTGAATTTCAGAGGCGGAATCTGAGTTTCATCACCATAATTCGCATTTGGATCATATCCATCAATATACAGCCCTCCTCCACACCCCGAACCAGTCGAGCATTTGCACATCGAAAATGAGCTGCCATTCACTTTCAAAACTGATTCTTCGCTCTTCAGCACCACTCTCATTCCTCCACCTTCTGCGCTCAAAGCGCTCTTGCAGTTTGTGATTGAGCACTCATCCATCAAACACTCTACTCCATGCTCATATGATCCCACATCAATAACACTCGCTCCAATCCCTTCGTTTGTGATGTTGGCAAATGAACACCCAACAACCCTCAAAACTGGTCTGTTGCCATTTGCATTTGAATGAGTGTTCACCTTTTCATTCATCTGGATTTCTTCCTCCATCATCGATATCAGATTTCTTTCAATCACTCCAGCAAATGAAATATTCACATTCTGAACAGTTACATCAGCTGCACTTGGGCTGAAACAGATGAATCCTTTCAACTCAGAGATCAAACTCAATGAACACCTCTCAATCACAACACTCCCTCCATTCGCTCTCATCAGGCAATATCCTGCTGTCTCTGTTAATCCTGTCAATGAACCAAATAAACAATCAGCAACCGACAATAATGAACTTGTTCCTGAGGATTCAATAAATACTTCATGATGGGTGGTGATGCTGGGTTTTGTGAATGACACATTCACAAATGACAGACTCACATTCGAGGATATCATTGAACCATCATCCAATTCATTCTCATCTTCATCATTGATCGTCACCCCTGTCCCTTTCTTTGTCCCTTCAATCACCACTTTTGGCTTCTCTAAAATTGATGATGAAAAAGACAAAAATGAAAATGAAATGGAACGTCTCAGCAACCCTGATCCCACAATGACAATATGTGTTTCGCCTTCTTCAAGTGGTTCATATCTCAGTGATATCAGGTGGTCAATCGATGAACACGGTGCTTCTGAATACCCACATCCACTGAAGTCTCCTCCTTTCTCCTTTGAAACAAACCCATCTCCACTCCAGTTCCTCCACAAATACACAACCAATGGAATCACATATCCCTCCTCTCCTGTTGTCTTCCTCTCCCATCCACACAGCTCATCCAATGATCCCAAATCCTCATCATTCATCTCCCATTTGAAGTGCTCCTTGTCCACAATCTCACTCAAATCCCATCCTGAAACAAACACATTTATCCCTTTCCAGGCATCGCATCCTTCAAATGTCATTCCTTCCAACACAAATAATTCCATTTCATCTGGTAGCTTCACAAACATTCCTCCTCCCATTCCTCTTCCTCCATCCTCTCTATCCTCTGTTGGCACTTTGCACTCAGTATATTTCACATTTTTCATTTCCAAACTCCCTCCCTTCCCCACAGATATCATCATCCCTCCACCTTTCATCCCATTTCCACCTGAACACACTGATGACAAATTGCATTCTTCAATATTCGCATCCCCTCCTTCCTTCATCTCCACATTCAAACATCCTCCTCCACTTCCTCCTTTCGCTTCCACTCCACACATTCGGCTATTCATAATCTCCAATCTCACTCCATTTGTGATCACTATTGGTGACTTCCCATTCATTCTCACTCCTCCTTCCATCACAAATCCATTCACAATCAGCCCTCCTCCCTCAATACTGATTACATTGTATCCAATCATTTCATCATTTGCAAATGTGACTGAACATCTGGTGATTGTGATGATTGCTGATGAGGAATGGATAAATGCGCTTCTCTTCCCGTTCATCTCTTCATTCAACACAAATGCCAAATTTCCCATCTCAAATGATTTTGTGCATTCGATCATCCAGTTTTGATTCATTGATCCTTCATCTCTCACAATCACCTTTATCCCTTCTTCTTTCCCAGAAAGACTCACATCAAATGAAGCCACTTTCATTTCATTTTTTATCGATGATTCAGAGACAACTTCGATTTCATGAATGGTGTTGTTCGCCCTCTTGCTCACACAATAGTCAATCGTCACACACCCAAACTTCTCGAATCCGCAATGGCTGTTATCCAGTGCCCTCTCTCCGCTCCCGTCGACAGTCAGCTTTGAGCCAATTGAGCACAAATACACAAACATCGGAATCACCTCCTCTTCTTTTCCATTCTCACTCCCACACAACTTCAGAATATCTGAGGGAATGGATGCTGAGTCAAAAAACCCGAATGAGTTTGCATTCACCTTTGATTCCAGCAATATCCCAGAGCTGCAACAAACGAACACATCCTTCCCATATTTTGCTCTGTTTGCAGCATCAACTGAAAAGTGAACGCCAGATTCAATTTTCAGTGTGCTGAGCGTGCTTCCCATCACAATCATCATTCCTCCTCCTCTGCCTCCACTTCCATCCAAACTCATTGCCTCACATCCATCAATCACACTCGTTCCATTCACAACAGCACTTCCTTCTCCTTTCACACTCACACACACACTCCCTCCTCCTCCTCCTCCACTTCCACCAAGGCAACTGCACCTCTTTGCAACACACGATTCAATCACAACAATCCCATTCAACCCTTCGCCTCTTTCTGCACCAACCACTCCACTCAGCCATCCTCCGTCTCCATTTCTCTTCTCAACGTTGCTCACATTGCACCCAGTGAAATACACAGCATCCGCACCTTCGACAAACTCGATCAGCGAGTGCTCCCCGAATTGCAATGTTTCTTTGACTTCAAATCGCACCAACCTCAGACTCCCTCTCTCCACCTTCGCAAAGGAGTATCCGATCGAGCCGCTCACAGCATTCTCCGACAAATGCGCAACTGAGCAGTCTGTAAGCGTGAGAGAAGCGGAATTGGATGAAATCAGCGATGATGCACCAGACAGATGACTTGGAATATAGAACTTGATGTTTTTCATTGAACATTTGCTCTGCACCTCAATCAGACAAGAAGACTCAAAATTCTCTGGCTCTTTCACCCCAACTTCCATCCCTTTTGTGGCACATGAAATCTCCCATTCAAAGGCATCAGCCATGGCAACCTCTTCAGCAAGCTCATATCCTGAATCCAGCTGGATCTTCTTGTTTGTGTCTGGATATCTCATCTGGGCAGCATGGGTGATGGTGGCACATGGATAATAATCAAACCCACAAAACCACGAGTCGTATCCACCCAGCCCATCCTTCCCCTTCTCCACATGAACTGCATCCGAATATGTGTCAAGAAACACATTCAAAGGAAACAGCCCCATAATTGTGTCGCTCCGATCATATCCCACAATCTCATTGTATTTTGAATTGTCATGCTGGACATTCAGCTTTTCTGTTGTTATTCCCCAGTTTGCCGAATCGCTCCCATTCACAAACAGATAATTTCCTCCCATTGAAGCAGAACATCCTGAAAAGCTAACGGATTTTATTGAGAAGTCGTGTGAGCCATCAGCCAGATACAGCATCATCCCTCCTCCATATCCACTGCACTTGCATTTGTTGATTGTTGTTGTTGTTTCCATCTGAAACTTGCTTGAAGGTGATAATAAATCAACCTTGATCCCATCACCACTTCCATTCTTGCACTCGCAATCTTCAATTGTTATGTTCGTCACCACAAATGTTTCTCCTTCCTTCACACTCTTTGCCACAACCACCCCATCTCCTTCGGTCAACTTCACATTCCTCACAGACACATTCGTCAGCATGCTTTCTCCAGAAGCAGTGGCTGTCAAAAACAGTGCAGATGAAGACAATAAAGAAGAAGATAGATTCGGCTCAGAGAACAAGGATTTTGAGATATTCATATTTATGATCTCCACATCAACCATCCTCATCTGCGACAGCGGCACCACAAACACTGATGATGATAGCACATATTCTCCTGTTTCACTCGTAGTGATCACAACATCCTCCAATGAAAGTGACCCACTCCCATCAGATATCACAACCACGCTCGGAGAAGGATTTGCATTTGAGTAGCAATCAACCTTCATGTGCAATAAACCAAGATGACCTGTTGACACGCTGAACAGCGGTCCACTTGATGAAAGTGCTCCAGTTCTAATCGAACATGTTTCCCTTCCCTTCCCAATGACTGAAATCTTTTTTGTTCCAATCTCAACTGTTGTCGTCTCACTTTGATGATCTCCTTCCAGCAGCGTGATTATCAAGCTAATCTGCACCTCACACATATCAAACGCCTTCTTCACTGTCAGACACGGATTTGATTCATTTGCCCCACACGGCTCATACAAGTCATTCCCGCTCACTGAAACATAAATCGTCTTATCTTTCAGCCAATCCTTTTTTGATGTTTGATCATATGTCCAGTCACCTGCATTCACATAATTATATCCGTAACATACTCTCTTGTCATCCTTGTTTGTAGTGTAACAATCATATAACGGATTTTTGGAACTCAAAAAATCATTGTTATAATCCGCATAAACCATGTCGTGACCATATGGATTGGACTCAGTTCTGCATTTGCATTCATGAAACAACAGGAAATAACAATACATTGTTTCATTTGGTGTTGTTGCTCGATTTGGATTAAAATATAATCCTCCTCCATATGCAGTTGCTGTACACGAAATGAACTTAACGCTTCTCATTTTAAACCCTACAGGAAAACTTTGGCAGAGCATTCCTCCTCCGTTTGATCCTGTAACTGAACATGAAGTGAAACTGCAGTCAAACACACACGCATTCTCTCCTCCATTGTTTTCTTCTCCTATGCAGCCTGCTTCTAATGACTTGAAACCGCTCAGATATAAGCCACCTCCACCATTATTAACTCGACAATTCTCGAATTTGCTCTTGCTGACCTGAACACATGATGAAATCGAAACAATGCACATCCCTCCTCCAGCGTTAGCTTGTGCTGAGCATGAGTTGAATGAGTTATTTTCAATTTCAACCGATTTGATTTGAACACACATGACTCCTCCTCCATCAAAACGTGCACTGCAACAGTTGAAAGTGCAGTGTTTAATTGAAACAGTGGCTGATGACTGACAGAACATGCAAATGGCCCCACCATTCGAAGTTCCATCAGTCCACACGTCATTCGTTCCTGTTGTTTTCGATCCGTTCCATTCACACCATTTGAATGAATTAGCTCCATTAGTTGTTTCGCTTTGTCTCCCCAGCTTCAATGGTGCTTCTGCAGTTCCTTCGCATTCAACATTTTTTGTTCGACAACATCCAATAAATGAGGAGTTTGAAACAGCCAAAGAGGTCGAGGGGTTGTTGAGTGAATGAACAATTCCGCCATCATATGCATCGCAAACAGACCAAAATGAGCAACTGCTCATCAGACATGAGGTTTGGAATGATGCAATCGTTGGAGATGAGCATGCATCATTTGCTGTTGAAATGTTGAAAAATGTCAGATGAGAGAGGGATACAAGGGGTATTGAAGGTGATGAGAGGAATGGGGCTGATGAGAGGCAAAAAGAGGAGAAGTGGGATTCACTTAAGGAAATAATGGAAGATTTCGAAACACTGTTTTCGGTTTGTTTGGAAGTGAAAAGAGGAGGAAATGCGCTCAATCCTTCTGCATTTGGCATCAGAGAAATGTTCGCAAATGACCCAAAACTCCCTTCTAGTTCAATTGGCTGGGAATGCTGCCCAACAAAAAGGATGCATTCTCTCATTGAAACAACGCTTCCTCCTTTGGCAATTAGCATCCGTTTCGCACCTTTTTCTTTCAACAACAAGCACTTCAGCACAATCGAGGAATTGGAGGATTTCATGCAACACTCAATTTCACTTTCCTTGTTAATATTTGACTTCTTCTCCATTTCCCCTTCATTTTCTGTTTCTTCGTTTTTGCCTTTTTGTTTTTGATCATCTCTTCCAACTGTTTCACTCCTTTTCACTTCATCAATTTTTTCAATACCATCCATTGCAAATTCATTCAGAACATCATTTGGAGTGTTTTTGTTGATTTGAAGTGGATTGTTGTTCGCTTCAGTCATTTTTTCTTCTTTCATGTTTTCTCCAATCAACGTTGAGTACTCTTTTGTGGCAGCAAGATTCATGCAATGCAAGCAAACCCCGAAAACAAACACTCCTCTTCCAAACAGCATTTTCATCTTGCAACAACGATAACAAGAATTCTTTGATTTTTTACTGTAGATTATTTAATAATGTGGGTGCTTTTTTCTACAGTTTCCCATTATTGTTTTTCATAAACTGCTCACTTCATTGAAAATGGATTAATTGAATTGCCTCTCGAGCGTGTATTAATATCAGAGCAAATATTAATTGATTAACTCTTTCAGTATTTTTTTATTTTTATTTTTGTTTTTTAATATTTAATTTTTTTTTATTTTAATTTTATTTTTTATTTTTAATTGAAATTAATTACAAAATGATTAAGTTGATAATGTTTAATAAACTTCTTTTTCTTGAAAATAAAAAATGTGTACAAATATCCCATACACAATTACTGTTCTTTAAAATATATTTATTTGTCTTTACTTTTCTAAGATATTTGTTTAAATAAACGAAGATTTGACACATTAACGATTTATTTTATTGATAATTCGTATGAAGTGATAATATTATTAATTTTTTTGTTTTAATGATTGTGGAATTTTAACTTGAAAAAATTATTTTAACGCGCTAAATTTTTAGAAAATGGAGCTTAAAAATAAAAAATTGGACGAAAAGAAGGATTGCTTTTTTTTTGAAACGTTGTCGCTTCCGACAGAAATATCTTCAATGACATGTGGAAGGTTTTTTGATCAAAGCATAGAAACGATTATAGTCTCAAAAGTTTAATATTAGACATTTTATACAGCATACATCAATTCTTTACACTTGATATTTTTTTTTTTTTTTAATTTTTAAAAACAATTAGGCATCTCATTTGAGTATTTTCAATTATGATTTAAATGATGATACTTTTGTGTTCATTGATCATATGAATGTATTTCGCCCAATATATCAAGTGATAGTTTCTCCTCAACCTCACAGGTACTCTCTTTCTCTCTTTTTTTTATTGGTTTCAAACCGTTTCTCTATCGATTTGAAAGTTTGGATTGCCTATTAATTGTAACAAATCATGGAGAATGGATGTACGTTCAATGGCTGAAAGACAAATTTTTCCCATTAGCAAGTGGGTCTTTCTTAGATGCCGTTATCAATATGCTCAATCCTGTTGAGCCAAGACGTTTTAGACTTGATCCTGTTTGATGTTTCTGAATTAAAATTTGAAATTCGAATATTGTTTCTTTCATTTTTATTTTTATTTTTTTTTTTTTTTGACTTTTTGACTTTTTTATAAATAAAATTACCTAAAAAGACATTTCAATGGGCCATTTCAATTGTTCCAGTATATGTGGATTCATCACCGTTGTTTTTCAGCATTCCCGAAAAAGAAGACAAGAACGAGCTCCAAGACAACGCGGCACCTTCTTCTTCTTCTTCTTCTTCTTCTCCAGCATCTTCCACCACCCCTTCCTGCGCGCCTGCCCCGCTGTACATCCCTCGCATCTCGTTCCGGGCGATATGCGCCGTGGACGAGTCGATCTTTGTGGGGATCTGCTACGACGGGCCCGACGCCTCTGTGCTGAGCCACGTGAAGGAGCACAAGCGCCGCGGGCTGAGCGACATCGGCGCATTTCTCGGGCTGGAAGGAAGAGGAGTCCGATTGGAGTTGGCGAATGGGCTGGAGTACGAGTGGGGACTGAGGCAGAGTGATGTTGCACTGACTGCGCCGTTTCACATGTTCAACGCTTCGCCGTTCAACCGGATGCACAGAAAGGGGCTGTATCCTGAGGGACACCCGCTGTGGCTGCAGGAGAAGATGAGGGAGAAGGAGCTGGAGAAGGAGGAAGAGAGAGAAATGATGGAAGAAGAAGGAGAAGAAGAGAAAGAAGACATAAAAGGGGGAGAAGGGAAGAATGTGCAAAAAGACGATTTGAAAGATGATTTCGATAAAACCAAAGGAAAAAAGCAAAGAAACTGTGCCATCACAAGAATTCCGTTAGCAACTGCCAAAACATTTGTGTTTTTCGACAACCCAAAATTAGCAAAGCTTCCTTCTTCTTCCTCTTCCTCTTCAAACGAAACATCATCTCAACAGCATTCATCAGAAACATCTAATTCAACGTCTTCTTCATCGTCTTCATCGACAAGCACTACTACCTCATCATCAACATCTTCCTCTTCCTCTTCCCCTTCCTCTTCCTCTTCCTCTCCCTCTTCCAATGCCAATTTCAATCCCTTCATTTCAATCTACTCGTTCATCACTCGCATCCGCCACTTGTCCTTCACTTCGTCTGCCATTCTCCCTCTCTTCCCTTCTTTCCCTCCTTCCTTCCACGCTGCTGTGCCTCAGCCTCAACCTGCTTTTCTCCCTTCTCTTTCTGCTGACCCGCCGCTGCCTCCGTTCCACTTCGAAGTCGTTTCTCGCTCTTCTTCTTCTTCTTCATACGGCGCCCTTCAGCCTTCCTCTCCTTCCTCCTGCTCTTTCTCTCCTCCTTCTCCTTCCTCTTCTTTCTCCTCTTCCTCCTCCTCCTCCTCCTCCTCTTCTTCTTCTTCTTCCTCCTCCTCTTCCTCTTCCTCTTCTTCTTCTTCCTCCTCTCCTTCTTTCATCAGCCCGCTCCCTTCCACCTTCTTCTACCAGTCAGACAACCACACCACACACACCGCTGAAGACTGCGTGTCTGCGCTTGTCCTCTGCGACACCTCCTCTTCCATCTCTCTCCTCTCCCTCGTCTTCAACTTCCACACCCAGTCTGTCATCTTCACCTCGTTCTGCCTCCTCTCTCTCCCTCTCTCCACTTCCCGTGTGATTGCCCTCAGAAGCACAGAAGACGTCGAGTCTGCTTTGCTCGGCGCGCAACCTGTGCAGAAGAGGTTTTTTGATGGCAGAACAGATCAAGTTGTGAAGAAGGCGGTGAGGTGCATCATTTCTGTTGACAATCAGAGGAAGATCATCGAAGAGGACTCGAATGACAGCGATGATTATGATGAAGAGACAGAAAGCGAAGGGAAAAGGAGAATGAGGAAGAAGGGGAGGAGCAAGACAAGAGATGTGGATGCTGAAGGAAGCGATGAAAAGGATGAGGAAGGAGAAGAGAATGAAGAAGAGGAAGAGGAGGAGGAAGAGGAGGACGAGGAAGAAGAGGAAGAGGAAGAGGAAGAAGAAGAAGAGAATGAAGAAGAAGTGGAAGAAGAAATCGATGCCAAGATCTTAGAACAGGCATCACACGCAGAGATAGACGAGACAGAGACTAACACAGAAGTCGACAATTCTGTCAGTGGAATCGCAAAAGGCCGCACAAGCCGATCAGATTTGAGGCAAGCCGACGCTGACTCGACCTGCTCTTCTGTGCACTCTGCAAAGAAAAGCGTGCAGAGCTCAACTCCACTCGACGCGCAGTATTCGCCCACCTTTTCAGTCAACTCGGCCTCTTCCCTCACTTCCTCCACGTCTCACTCGTCTCGTCTGTCGACTGTGCCGTCGCTGAACCAGCTGGCTCAGCTTGTGCAGTGCAACGACTTTCCCGACGCTCCCTTTGCGAAACACATCTCCCGCGGCATTGCTGCCACAAAGCACAAAGGCGAATCGTTCTTCCTCCACTTCGAAAACTACCTCGAACAGATCGCCCCTCAAATACAGTCTGCTTCCTTCACTCAGTTCGTGACGGCTGCTAAAAACAGCTTTCGTTGCACTTTTCCTTCTTCTCTGCCACAAAACATAGGCGATTTGTCTGCATTGCCACTGCCACAAGTGCAAAATCCAGACTTCCAGTTTGCCTTCCCAGGGTTTCTCTCAGACTCCTCTCTTCTCTCACACAGCGCTGAGACGCTTGCACCTGAAGTCACAGGCCGTATAGTACTTCCATTTGTTCCCTTTGTCCTCTTCTGCTCGCACTCCATCACTTTGTACCTGTCCTTCTCGTTTTCAGTCACTCTGCGCTTTCCCACGTCGCTTGTGGATCCGCCGCTCTGCTGCCTCATCGCACCAGGACTGTCATATGAGCAGACGGTGAATGAAAACACACAACACAAGCACCACAAGCACAAGCACAAATACACAGGAAATATCACAAAGATATTCGTTGGGGGAGGAAAAGATTTGATGTGTGTGATTGGAGGGAAAGTGCAACGGCAGCATTTTCCGTATCGGTGGCTGACGGGGCTGATGATATCGAACGGGACACGATGGGAAGGTTTGCAAGTGGAAGAGACGAAAGCAGCATTCTCGACAAATGCAGCGGAGAATGAGCATGGAGGAGAAGATGCTTCGACTCAGACACCTTCACAAGCAATGCAGATGAATCAACCACCACCACCACCATCATCATCATCATCTCCTTCTTCTTCTGCATCCGCAGGTGATTCTTCTTCTCCTTCCCCTCTCTCCATATCCACCACTCCTCCCACCAATTGCCCACCCACATTCATTCCTGTTGTGCGCCGTGGCACATCTCTTCTCTTCGTCTCCTCCTCACACAACGACCCTCTCCTAATCAACTTGGACACAGGCAAGTTTCTGGACATCCCAAACAGCGAAGAGTTCTCTATGAACCCGCTCTTCATCACGTCTGTCGTCGCACTGCCTGGCCAGACTGCCTCGCGCTTCATGCCGCATCACGCACAGGAAGACCGTGTCGCCCTCTCCTGCGGATTTGGACGTACAGGGGCCATTCAGATACTCACCGTCGGACACAAACTGCAGCAGCTGATCAAAGGGCAGTTCTTCGAGCGGCTTCCGATGATGTTCTCAGCCAAGATGTATGCAGGCTCTCCTGTTCAGTCACTGCTGCTGATTGTGCATCAGCTGCTCACTCCGCCTTTGCCCCCATCATCTTCTTCTTCTTCACAGCAGCAGCAACAACAACAACAGCTTCAGCAGCCATCAGACCGCATGGGGCAGAAACGAGGAGCCACACAGATGGAAGAAGTGGTGCAGTCACAGCCAGCCTCTGCACGTGCATATGCCACCATTGTGTTCTCTTTGCATGCAGACAGCGTCGATCCGATTGACCCTTCCTCCATCGGCATCGACCCAACACGCAAGACGCTTGCCTTTGCTGGTGCGCAGGGGGCATTTGTACAGGTGACGACGAATGAAGTGCGGGTGGTGCCGACTATTCGATATCTCCAGGCCTCACAGCCAGCACATCAGAGCCAGCAGGCATATCTGGGCAGTCAGTCTGCAAGACAAAGCCCGCTCTCTTATTCAACCTCGGGTGATTTCTACTCTCCCACGTTTAGCTCTCCAAACAGCCAAGAAGGACTGCCTGTTCTGATGCCTGAGGCATATTTCCCAGAGCCAGCGGAGACGCAGCGGTGGACACCTCCATATGTGTTTAGCGAGCAGCAGCTGAGGGCGATCGTGTCGAGGCAGCAGATCCCAGCCTCTCAAGTGGGAACGCTGGAGATGGGGCTGGCGTGTGTGACAGACAACCTGATCGCCTGCTCGTTCATGGCAGTGGTGTTTGTGCTGATGTGGAAGCCAGGCAGAAGGAAGGAGTCGCCAAAGCCGTCTGCAGCTGCACATGGGAAGAGGCATGCAGAGGATGGACATGCAAATGGAAAGAAGAGGAAGCAGACGCAGCACCAGCTGTCGTCGTCTGTGAAGGAGTTGGAGGAAGAAGAAGAAGAATGTGGTACAAATGGCACAAAGCACCCACACTCATCCACATATCGCACGTATGTGAAACCCTGCTTGTCACACGTGGCCACACTTTGCTTCCCATCTGTGGTGACAGCGCTGTCAGCTGCGACAATCTGTGGCAGGTCTTTTCTGCTTGTCGGATGCCGCAATCCGCCTGCTGTTTATGCATTTCGCATCGAGCAGAAGAACTTGGTGGATCATTATGAAGACATTAAGGAGAAGTATTGGAGTGTGTTCTTTGCATCTTGTTTTTTATTAAATTATTAAATGTTTCTATTTTTATATCTGATAAATTACTGAATATGCATACACATTTGTATTTTTGAATACATATATTATTTTAAATCCTTATTATGCTCAAATTTGATTAATGTATATTGTATTTTCCAGATTATTACATGCCAACGCTAGCCAACCGCTCTGTCCAAGACACTGTTCTTCCACCCCCACCAGCCTCGTCATTTCAACCGGAGCGTCATTTCATTGAAGTATCACCAGGCTCTTCTCTGTTCATTGAGAACCTGCCTTGGTCATCCCAGCAGCACTCCAGCCCCCCCTCTGCTTCACCATCTCGCTTAGCCACCTCGTCCAACTCTGCCTTCCACCACACATCGCACCACAGTTCCCATTCATCTCCTTTCTCCTCTTCTTCTCCAAACTCCGCGTCTTATCGCTCGTCTGCTGGTCTCTCGCTCATCAGCTTGTTCTTCCTTCCTCTGCAGTATCCTCCGCAGTCACTCATCCTCACCACATTCAACAGACAGGTGCGAGTTAACTGGAAAGACGATGCTCCCCAAAAGACAGCGAAAAGCACAACAGAATCACCTGCTTCGATGAGTGGTGCACAAACACCGCAACAACAGCTTCCAATTGACAAGACGACTTTTGAGTCACTTTCATCAAGCGAAGCAGAACAATCAGCTGAAAAGAAGCCCCAGAAACAGGCAGATGCAACTCCATGCGATTCTCCAAATGAAAAAACTGCAGATGATTTCAAAGAAAGGGCAAAGCATTTTGCTGGAAAAGAGCAGTTTTACAATCCATTTGTAGCAGCTGCGCGGTTCGGTGCTCATTCAGAAGAGCAGAGGGACAAATTCAGCACGAAAGTGAATGAAGCGAGTGTCGAAAACAACGCGAAGTTTGTGTACGACGAGGCGGAAGGAGCTGTCCTGCTGGTTGGATGCAAGTGCGGCCAGGTTGCCTGCAGCATCATTCCCCTCTCGCTCATTCTTGACATCCCTCCATCCACATTTTCAATCTCTATGGAGCCTCAGCTCAGCCAAATCAGCCGCCCTTCCATTTCGTTCAATAGCCTCGAAGCCACTCCTCCAAGCTCTCCCTCGCTTAGCCAACCGTCTTCTCTGTGCGGTGCACCAAACTGCTCTTCAAACTCGCCAAGTTCTGACTCTGCCTCTTCTGCTTCTATTGACTCATTCGCTTCTCTCCCTTCTTCTCCACTTTCAACCTCATCTTGGTATTCCTCGCCTTTCAATTCCGCACAAAGCTCAGGACTTCCTGTGTTCTCGTCTCTTCCTTATTGTCTCATCGATCCCTTTGAGCAGCTTGTTGAGTATCTTCCACCACCTCCAACAGCCACATTCGTTTCGATGGGAAGAGCCGCTGTGAATCTGATGGACGATGGCACATCTGCCATCCTCTACAACGACCACACTGCCCGCCTCTCCTGGAACAGCACCTCCAAACAGCTTATGTGGATCCCTCTGTCGTATGTGGGGCCTCTCCACAGCGTTGTGCAGATGCGTGTCTCTCTCGACGACTCGCCACAGAGCGAGTACGAGAGAGAACTGGAGCTCAGCATGCAGCGCAAGCTGGCTGTTGAAAAGGCATCTTTAGCATCCTTGCAGAGGGAGCAAATGTATGAGGCACAGGATTACGAAGGGATGGACACAGGGAAGGAATACGAGCATGAGCAGAGTGCGACTGAGAACAAGAACGAGCAAAGCAGGCTGAAACAGTCGCTCACAAAAGACACAGACATCACAACGACCATCGGATCAGCTGACAAGCCTTTGCAAACACTGCACCCGACACTTGCGTGGATTGGCTATGTTGATCGCTTTCTGATCTTTGGCACGATCGACAAGCGGATGTCTGTGTGCAGGCAGACAAAAGATGTGCCATCAGTTCCATCAGGACTGACATATGTTCCTGAGCTGCATGCAGTGGTGGTGCTATGCCGTGAGTACGTGTTGTTTAAGTCTGTTATGAATTCGAAGCCTCAAGGCGATTGGGATCTGGACGCCCATCCACACTATTGGGTGAGTGGAGGAAGGCACGTGCAGAGCTCAGCGCCGGCACTTGTGGTACATTCTGCTCTCACAAAGGAGCAGCACTTTATGTATGCGAAGAAGGAGAAAGAGAGAGAGCGGATAGAGATGGAAGCAGCAGCAGCTGAGAAAGTGAGGCTGCTGAGTCTGGAAGGAGGGCAGGGCAATTCGAAAGAGCCTTCGCCGTTCAACCGTCTGGGCGGACTAGGAATCGACCTCGCACCAATTGCACAGCGAAGACACACAATT
This sequence comes from Monocercomonoides exilis, assembly GCF_001643675.1. Classification (NCBI taxonomy): domain Eukaryota; phylum Preaxostyla; order Oxymonadida; family Polymastigidae; genus Monocercomonoides; species Monocercomonoides exilis. Next base: position 63,623 of record NW_027150613.1, on the reverse strand, counting down.
TGGCTTCCATTTAGAGAGATTGTGATGGCGTATATGAAGAGGATGAAAAGAGAATGGAGGCGCGAAGAGAAAGGTGAGGTGGGGAAAGGTGAAACAAACACAAACAATACGAACTGCAATTGCAACAGAAATAATGCAAGCCAATCGAACCAATTTCATAACAATAAGCCAAGAATGTCTCAAAGCAGCGAGAGAGATTTGTCTGTCGACTCTGCACGTCGCCCGCTGAATCCTTTCACTTCGCATCTCCGCCAAAGCTTTTCGCGCCGAGCGCCACGCACAGACTTCAGCGGTGTTCCGATGACAGACATCTCCCACGACTGGTTCATCGACCGCCACAGGGGCTTTCCAAGAGACTATCGCCCGCTCTGCCGACTGCCGAAGGAGCTGTCTGTGGCGTCGAACTGCTACTCGTCCTCCTCTTTCTTCTGCGACGCGTTTCCGCCGTGGCTGACTGACGAGATACTCACTTCGCAGCTGATGATACGGCAGTGGTATCGAAGGGCGAGGGAAAGGCTGAACTCAGACATCAATCAGAAAGGAAAGATCAGCTCTGACGGCGATGCTCGTCACTCGCTGAGGTTTTTCACAGCGCCACACGACAAAATGCACCCTCTCTTTGCTGACTTCCTGCCTTCTTCGTCAACATCAGAAAAACAGTTGAATGCAAATGATCCTCTTTCAATTGGTGCAGAAGGTGTGAATGCATTCTCATCTCCAAAAAATGCAGCATATTCCACTGGGCAACTGCCTCGCAGCAACAACCCCAACTCGATCTCTCTCATTGCGCATTCTCCGATCTTTGATGACCCACAAGCACATCCAAACTCATATTTTCCTGTGGACATTGCTCCGAGCTACGTGCTGCTTGTGTTCGACGAGTGCGACATGCGAATGCGAATTGGCCGAATCGACTTGTCTCAAATGGAGTTGCATGCGTTGCGTCAGACATCACATGGCGGGATTGCGAAGACGGACACTTCTTTCCCTCTTTTTGGGCAGATGCAGTTCCCATCCACCGCATTCTACAGCTTCTTTTCTCTGGTGCATATTCCGGTGCCTACAATCAAGGGTATCAAGGTCGCTAAGCATATTGAGGAGAAAGTGTACTTGGATGTGATCGAGCAGATGAAGAAGCAACTGGAAGAAAATCAGACAGAAACAAATCAGCAAACCCACTCCGAATCTTCTTCTGCATCTGCGTCTGCGTCTTCATCTCCATCTGCTTCGTTTTCAGCGCGCAACATGCAATCTACCAATTCACCAGATGGAAAGAGTGCAACAGAAAGTGTGCTTCCGTCGACTGCTGAAGAAGCCTTTGATCGATGGGACAAAATGAAGGCGAAGAGCATTGAGCCGATGGGCAAAGGATTAAGTGCTGATGAGTTCAAACTGCATTACATCAGAACACTTGTGGCGGTTGCTGGGAGAGAATCGACGCTGGGAAGGAAAGAGAAGATTACAGTGGGCATTCAACAGGGCGGGAAGGGAGCAGGAAAAAGGAGGAAAAGGAATGTTCCACTGAAAGAATACTTGAGGCAAATTGACAGAAGAGGAACGGACGAAGAGGAGAGCGAAGAGAAGGAGAGTTTTATCGAAGAAAGCAGCCAAAATGGAAAAGAACAAAACGCTTCTGACAAACTGAAAGATGGGCAGACAGATGAATTCCAACAACAATCAATGGATGAAAAGATAAAGGCAGAAGAGATGAAAATCAAAGGAATACCCTTTTCGACGAAATATCAGAGCAGAATGCAAAAGAAGTTGGAAAAGAAGTACAGCGAGAAGAGGCACATGCTGAAGGTGAAGCAGGAGATGGAGGAATCCTCGTTGGAGACGCTGTACACAGACATCTTCATCTTCGAGATCGAAAGACAGACTTATGTTACAGAGGCATTTTTAACTGCTAGAAGGCAGTATGAAACAGCATATGACAACTACTACGGAAATGGAGAGTTCTTCAAATCTGTTCTGGAGCCTCAGAGCATCGATGACCCTGTGTTCCTCTTCAACAATCCCAAATATCGGCAGCTTGCACGAAACTTCCCTGGCTCGCCGGGATTTGATATGTCACAACCATCATTTGCCGGACAGCCAACGTTGCTACCAAAATTGGCGTCTTCTCCTGTGGCAAATGATTTTGATATGCACGAGCTGTTCAACGTGATCATTACGCCAATCAAACGTGTGAGGATTGTTGGGGGCGTGCAAGGTCTGTTTGCAAAGCCGAGCATTCTGGTGGCTTTGAATGGATGTGATGTGCTTGTGTTCGGATTCTGCTCAACGCTCTCTCGCTCAGCACAAGAAACGGAGGCTAAAGAGGAAGAGCGTCTCAATGTGAACAATAATGGAAAGAATAAAAGCTTAGCAAGCAATGTAAAGGAAGAAGGGAAAGATAATAAATCAGAATCAGGGCAATCAAACATTTCCGGAAGTGAAGTGCAAGCAGCACAGTCTGACGAGTCTGAATTAACTCCACATTCTTCAACAGATGCAAATGTGATGCAATCTCGTTTAGAACTGGATTCAATAATTGAGCCATTGTATCCATCATCCGTGTGCTCGTGCTCTCTTCCACTCTTTGACAACGATGGAAAGCTTGCTCCACTTGCACCTTATCATTTTTCAATTGTTGATGTGATCGACTCATCACAGGGGAGATCAGGTTTTGCATTGAGGGAAGTGTATTCAGAAAGCTCAACTTCATCGAATAACAACAAATACGATACGTCATCTTCAAGCAATGCACAACAGGGCAGAATGTCAATGCAACAAAAGGAAGGATCTTTTGGAGCACAACTTGATGACAAATCAAAATTAGATAAACAGACGAACCAAAACAGACTTAAAGGCAATTTTTGGTGCTCGCCGTTGTCCATGCAGCTAATATCGTATCTTGTTGCACCTGCACCTGTCACCACACTCTCAATGGTGTCTCAACGGCCAAAATACGACCCTGCTCTTCCTGTCAACTCTCTGACTTATCCAAACTGGTTCAAAGGAAAAATTCACTCCTCCTTTTCAAAGAACATCACAGACATATTACACAGACAGCTCGACAAGCTTTTGCCTTCTTTCTTCCAAATCCCAAAATTCATTCGTTTTCTTCTCGGATACGCTCCTTGTGGGATTATTGTGGCTGATCTTGCGCTGCCTGCATCATTTCCTCTTTCTATTTCTCTTGTTTCTTATCCTCGTCGTGTCTGTATGTGGTACCAATCAGGATTAAGGGGATATAAACACATGAAAGATGAATTTGTTAAGCACTCTCATTTGACAGAAGAAAGTAATGCAAACAGAAACAATGAACAAAATAGAAGAGACTCCAGCGAGAGCACCATGTCAAAAACGAAGAGCACAGCAAGCTCATCCTCCATGCTAACTGAATGCCCACGCTCCAATCGCACTCTGCAAACTGCGACAAGTTCATCGCGCACTTCATTTGGTGAGGGTTCAATGCCAACTCAAAATAGATCGTCTCATAATTCAACAGCATCATTGAGGACACCTTCATCGTTGAATTCATCATTTACAAGTTTAACTCCATTTTCGCATCCATCTTCTTCTTCTTTCTCGGGAACCTCATCTTCTAGATCATTCTCTTCCACAAAGAGAAATATTAAAGTTAAAAGAAGAGTTAAAGAAAGGAACAGAAGCAAGCATCATGCTTCCAAGACAGTCACTCCGATCTCCTTGAAGCAAGTCTCCCTTTTACCAATTGCTGCATTCACAGGCTCTCATTCAAAGAAACCAGAAATGAAATGCGTTACCTCAAAGACCAACCTATGCCAGAGCGGAGCAACAATTGGGAGTACACTTGTAGTGATGGCGCACACATTCACGCCCAGTCTTTCGGTGGAAGCACAGATGCTCGACTTCCACCACATTGGAGTGATCTCTGACTACGACATCATTGTCTACTCCATTGTGCAGAATCCATATTACAATGCAGAGCCACTTTCTTCCGCGTTACTGAATTCAGATGACGATGTGATTCTTCCGCTGTGCACAATTCCTGTGATGCGAATCCCAACACACACTCAGGCGCTGTTCATTCTAACAAACGGAATTGGGTCGACTTCGCTGCAAACCACATTCCGTTCATCCATTTTAAACCAGCTGCGTTTGCTTGTAGACGGACTTAAAGGAGATATCGAATATCTCAAGCAACAACGACGACTTGAAAGCGAAAAAGAGCAACTGTTCTCAAATGCATCTGTATCACCCTCGTCTTCAAGCAAGCCTTCAAGCCAGAATCCTTCATCTCCTGACAGTCCGTCTACTTCCCCAACCTCTGTGCTTTCAACCACTCCTCCAACTTCGTCTGGTGCTTCTGCCTCTTCGTCTGCCAATTCTCAGCAGCAGTATGGGGAAACCCCACAGTTGACTTTGGAGCAGGTATCTGAAGATCTTTCATACCCATTGCGCTTTGAGGTGCAGTCAGGATCAGGTTCTCTGCAAGCGCTTCCAGAACATCCGCCGTTCCTCATCTTCTCGCGGCAGGGCTGGGCAGCTGTAGTGATTCCTTCGTATTCTCAGCGAATCCCTGCACTCGGACTGGTCAGCGAGTCATATGCAGAGGAAATAGTCGAAAAGAACTTTGGTGACATCTGGCGATTCCGGCAAAGTGAGCTCATCAAAGACTACATTCACCAAGAAACACAGATCTGGAACGCTTTTATTGAAAACGAAGCGAAAAAGGAAGCTCATCAAACTGTCTTTAACGCTCCTTCTTCGTCAACTGCAATTGTGGCATCACCATCACAACCTCCATCTCATACATCATCTCGTATATTGAACGGAACAAAAACATTATCGCTTTCACCGCCTCCGCTTTCATCTGCACATTCATTGGATTCGCCTTCTGTGATAACATCGTCTGCAATACAGGCAACAATTTCATCTTTCTCATCTCCTCCCCGCACAACTTCGCCAATCTCTCCTACCAACAGTATATCTGCCATTTCAACATCGGCTTCATCTTCTCACACTTCATCAACCCTCTCTTCCATCTTGTCTAAAGTGCACACGCGCTACCACTGCCCGCCAATGGCCCTCAAGCCAGGAAGATATTACGAAGGTCAGATTATCTACGGGCTTTCTGTGCATCCGCACGCTGGCGATTCTATTCGGTTTAAGTATCCGCGACTCCCACAGTTCAGGATTGCTGCAATGAACATGGCAGAGCTGATGAAGTACAGGCTGCAGAAAGAAAAGGAGGCTAAAGCAAGAGCGTTGAACAGTTTGAGATACCCGCTTTGTCCAGCATCTTCTGATTCGATGAAGACAATGTCTGGTTCTGCTTCATCTTTGACACAAAAGGCTCCATCATTGCAACTGTCAAAAGCAGAAAGGACTCTTCAGGTGTGGAGTTCTCGCTATGCCTCAATTCGTGCTCAGGCTTCATCACACCTCCAGCCACGTTCTTCGGGTCGGCGACACCATCATCATCACCATCATCTCCGCTCCCACCACACCCAAACAAATGGATCGCTCATGCCATTCCCTTCAAACTCTTCGTCACAGTCGCCAAGCAGCACTCGCTCTCCTGTTCAACCGCTTTCGTTGCTTGCAGGCCCTCAAATCCCCTCACGGCCTCTTTCACTACACCACACGACCTATGCAGAGGAGCTTCCTTCGTTCAAAACACATACAAGAGATGTTGACTGGGGTGAATCGCATCCAAATCCCCATGAATTGGCAAAACCCCAGCATTTGTCATTTGCAATAAGCGAAGCTGCAGAAGATCAGGAGGAAGAAATGGAGGAAGACTTCAAGCAGAAAGAGCTAGAACAGACTCAGAACACTATTCATTAGTGCAAATTTTGCTTTTATTCTGTAATTTGCTGCAGTCATTTATGTTATTTAAATACAAATGCACATTGGCCGTTTCAAAATTGCAAGTTATTTAGCAGAGCAAATATTTCTTGGCTCTTGTGAAACTTATTTTGAAATTTGTTTTTTTTTATTGTCATGCGAAAAAGAGAGTAAACATTTTTTTTTATTGTTTTTTTGTTTTGTTTTGTTCTTTTATTTGAAAAAACTGTTTATGCTCATTTAACCATTTCAATAAGTTTTATGTTGTTTTGTCTTTTCAAAGTTATTTATTGCATTTATTTGGAATATCTAGAGTATGTCTCATGTATTATCCGCGAACTGAAGCTTATTACAGAGCTATATGCAAATGTTGTTGAAATGTATTTTCTTAGTTATTTTTGAATCTGGCAATTCTTTCTAACACACCGTCTCTTCTCGAGGTTTTCTGAATATTCTTTGAATTTACTTTATGTTTCTCTTTTGAAGTCTGCTTTTCTTTTTTTAAAGGTCTCAATTTTTACAAACGAACAGAGATTTCATTATTTCCTTCACAATTTAGATTTTCTTTGTGAAAGCATTTATTTATGTTATTAAAGTTGTTAGCGAAATTTTTATATTCTTATTTTAAGAACATTTGTTTTTATCGTTGATAATCATCTGGCCTTCCTTGATTTTTGATTCGAATTTTTTATTTATAACATTCATATCTTGCTCTATTTAGGCAATGAAGCGAACTTTTGATTGATCAGAAAAATTATCAAAAGTTCAAGATCATCTCTCTCTTTCTCTCTCTCTTTCTCTCTCTCTTTCTCTTTCTGTATTTTCTTTTTTCGTTCAATCGCATTTAATTCTATTCTCTTTTATGCATAATTCAATTTTCACTGAATTTATTTTTAAGTTCCTGTACTTTTTTGCATTTTTTTTTAATTTTTATTGTTCATTTTTCAAACAATTGTATTTCAGAACTTTTTCTTTTTATTGTTAGTTTATTAAAAAATTTTGACTTTATTTCAAATAAAGTAATCTTATGGTATTTGAACTTGTTTATTGTTTTGCTTATAGTTTTTTTTTCATCTGTATTTTGTGTTTTTTTGCAAAAATGTATCTTATTAATGGCTTTTTCACATCTTCACACACTTTGCGCACATTTCGAAAAAACATGCTAGCCTCTGTAAATATTCAAAATTTGTGATGAAAGATATGTTCGAAGAAGAGATGAAAAACTTGTTCTTTTTTTAATAATAGATTCATCCACAGATTGTCTTTTATCAAGGGTTATCATTTAACCCTAACAATGAAAGATTAAATAAAATTTTGTTCAAGGAAAGACTCTAATAAGAATTAAGAAAACCAGACCCAATTATTATGGAAGATACAAATAAATTTTTTTGTGAAAAGCAAATTCACGATTTGAAATAAACAAAAATAAATAAATAAATAATGAAAATAAAAATAAAAGAGTGGAAAGAATGTTAAATTCTTTACACGTTCAATTGGATGTTTCATTACATTGTTTGAAATCAATCTCTATGAAGCAATCAAAAAATTTTTCCAAATTTTGAGTTATCTCAATGAAATGACAAACAAATCGAAACAAAATAATTTCCCCAAACAAGTCCAATATATTAATCAATATCATTTCATTGCTTAAAATTTGAAAAGAAATGAATTTCAAATTGTTTCGTTGTGTTTTGATTTGTTCACGTTGATCAGAACTACCATTACAATAAGCAAATTGATAACGAGTTAGTTTTCTATTGGTCATCGCTTGCAAAAGATACTTAAAATCAAAGATGATACGAGTGCGGATATTTTCGTGGTTATTTTTTGTTTCAATTATTAATTTATTTCTTTTATCCATTCACAAATTCATTCAATGTGAACGAAAAATGAAATTTCTTTATTCCGCAATTTTTTAACAATAAAATTTGCAGGAGAAGTACGACATAAAAAAGTTTTCTGGTTTACGTTGTTGTTGCTAGGATTCTTGTTTATTACATTTTTTTTTTGTCATTTTTTTTAAGATTTGTTTTCTGAACTGAAAGTTTGTGATGAAAAAGAACAAAAACAGAAAATTGAAGAGATGAATCAAATAATTGATGAAATTTGCGGTGAAGATTTTATATCCATTTGCACTTTTGATTTTTTCGAAGAACTGTTCGAAATGATTGAAGAAAAGAAAATACATATGGGAAAAGCTGTTCTTCTGTTGAAGCGCATTGGAAGTTGTAGAACAATATATGGAATTGACGTAAATGTCTTTTTTCATCCTTTACTGAACGATACATTTCAGGAGATGATTGTTGAAGAGAAGAAAAAAGAAGAAAAGAATGAAAAGCTTTTGGTTGATCTATGTGAATGCTGTATATTATTATCGGAAGGTCGCATTTCAAACGAGATATTTGAGTTTTGCTTGCCTTTCATTCTTAAAGTTGCCTTGAGGAAAGAAAAAAGTGATGAAACGCAAAAGGAAGTTGAAATGGCATTGCTCACTCTAAGTGAATTCCATCTTTTTGCAGTGTGCGTTTTTTTAAAGTGATTTTGCTTAATTTTAAATATTTATTGACAATGATGCATATTTAAAAAAACAAGGGAATAGGAATCGAAATGTTTTTTGATGAAATCACATGGATTATAAAACATCATCAGAAACATGGAAATCTAACACGGCTTGCCTATCAATCTGCTTGGAAATTTTTGATTCGAAGATTATTATTTGATGAAAAATTGGAATATGTTGTTGTGAATAGTCTGCAATTTGTGAAAGAAGTTAGAAGAGTACTGGATGAATTGATGGGATATGTGGATTGGAAGAGAATGAATGAAAAGGAAGTAAAAAAGAGTGAAATTTACGTGAAAGAACTTATTGTGATAGAGAGATGGATTCAGACATTGGGGATTTATTTTGACTGTTGGGAAATTTTTTATGAAGATTGTTCTATTCTTGTGTGCTACATTGATCAGGTGTTTCAAGCAGCAAAGGATAATCATCGAGAAATCTGCTACCAGTGCGTTCGTTCATTTGAAAAAGCAGCAGGATGTTGTTGTGTGGAATTTGAAGACTTGATAAAATATGGAGCAGTTGATGCTATTTTAGAGGTAATTCAACGGCAAACAATGGATGACAGAATAACATATGAAAGTTTTCGATTCTTTATGCATATTTCAACTGCGTTAAAAAAAAAGTGGAAAAGCGAAATTGGAGAAACCAAAAGAAAGGATACAAAGAAGAAGCTTCTTGAAAAATTTGAAGAAGAAGGATACGAAGATTCCTTCACAAAATTTTATGAGACATTTCATTTTCTCAACAGAAAACCAATTTTTCGTGAATTATCGTTTGATATTTCTGATTATTTTGTGAAAATTTAAGAAAATGAAACTCGTTTTGAAACAAAAATTATTCCTTTCCATTTGTCAATTTTTCTGTTTAATATTTTTTCTTTTTTCCATATTTTGGAACTCCAAAAAAATATCTAACTCTTTTTTATTCATTTCTGAAAATGCAAAAATTAAAATTAACCGAAGAGTTTGTGAATAATACTCTTTTCTCCTCACTTCATCAAAATGAAATATTGAAACAACAATTTTTGTTCACATATTTGTATGAATTTTTTTTTTTTTTTTTTTTTTTTTTTGATCCATCTTCTCTTCTTCAAATGATTTGTCCTCTCACAATTCTCATGAAAAATCATTTGCCTTAATTTGTTTATCGCCCAGAGCAGAATTTTCTCCAAGCACACTAGCCATTTTTTGTTATTCAGCTAATCTTGTTTTCATATGCTTTAAAGACATCTCAGATGCCACAAAGAACCTTAATAAATCACAAAAATTGCAAACACTGCTGTTGATGCAGCTGTAAGTCAGAGAAATGTTCAATTTGTAGTCCTTCCTTTGCACTTTTCGTCATCATTCAATATTTCAGTTTCCAAAAATTAAATAGTTTGTTTGTTACATTTACAGTTCAAGACACTGGAAAAAATCAAAAAATGGAGTTGAAGGAAACATTCTGATCGTTTCTACAGAGCTTTCCATGATGATGATGGATGTGAAAAAAATAAGAAGAATGTGAAACAGAAAAAGAAAAAAAATAAAGTTGAGTTGCATTCTTCACAGAGGCATTAAAAATTGATGCAGAACACATCAGAAAATAAAAAACATCATTTTGAATTTTTGCACCCAACAGAAGAGCCGGATCAGCCAAATCGAAGATGAGAAACTCAATTTTGGAAAGAACCCATTCCAACAAAATTGAAAGCTTCAGAAGTATCAGAGGTGATTGGTAGGATGCCCAGAAATGAATTTTGCTAAACTGCGTGTTGATTCTGAATGTGAATAAAAATTCCAATTTGAGTTGGAATTGATCCACAAAGAAGAGAGATTTAGTTGATATTTGACAAACTGAATTTATATTTCAATGCCTCAGCGTTTGATAGATATCGTTAAAGATGAATGGAAAACATCCATACTTGCGAACTGTTGATTGCAGTAACGCGAAAGAATTGCTTGAGTATTGTTAAAAAGGAAGCTGTTCTCTTCACTCTGATGCAACTGAAATTTGATTGAATTTCTTTCTTTCTTTCAAAACCCCATTCTGCTTGTCATTTGCTGAGGAATAACATTTCTGATGTGTTTCTTGAGTGTGTCTCATGGAAAAGTCGTCTTCCTCCTCCTTTTCCAACTCTCAGTTCAACTGAAATGAAAACGGCCTTGAATGAACAAATCTGTTTTTAGTATCCAATCAAATGAATAAATTTCCTTTTGATGTTTCACTCTCAATGAACTGAAGAATCTCCATCTTTTCTATTGGAGCTGGCCTTCATTGTTTTTCTTTTTTGCACAGGATTATTCTGCGATTGAAGCATTGGGGCCTTGATTTTCTTCCTCTCTTTAAGCATGCCCTCCATGTTCATGAATTTTTCTTTTCTTTTCTTTTGTTCATACGATTTGTGATGATTATCTGAATTTCATTTCTTTTCATCTTTCACAACCCAATGATCCATTGATAAAATGAGCTCAAAATGAAACAGTCCACAAAATATATCAAACATCTAAAAATCATCTGTTTTTGGTTTTTAACTCATTCTTTTTCACAAAAAAACAAAATACCTCTTCCAGTCACTCACTATGTTTTTTTGCTTCACCTTTTCTCTGCGGTCATGTATTTGCTATTAATTCCATTGGGGAAAAAGATGTGATTCAAAAAGTTAATGATTTTTTTAAAAAAACAATATTCTTCAAATAATCTGTTGGTTATGATAAAAAAGAAACAAAAAATTTCCATTTCTGGCCTTATACAGCCAGTCGTTGAGGCTTTTTTGCACTTTCTTTTGCTCTTCTTATTATATAACAAAAACAGTACGGTTTGCATTGCGATCATTTTAAGACTGAAAGATAATCAACGATGTTTGTATTTATCTTTTATTTTTTTACTTACCAGGCTTTGCCCCTCTTTTTGAATATTTTTAATAACAAGCAGAATGAGTTTGCCAAATGATGCATCTGAAGACAGAATGCAGATGATGACTAAAACAGAACAGTTTTCAAGTTTGTTCTTTTGTTTGGATTAAACAATTTTGAACAAAAATTTTATTTTTTTGAATTCCCTTTGCAGAATTGTTTTGTGAACTGGAGCGTTGCAGAGAAGATGAACAAATGCAGAAAATGGAGGAAATGAAAAGAATGATGGATGAAATGAATAGAGATGAATTCAAATCAGTTTTCACAAAAGAACTGTTCAACAAAATTCACCAAACGATTGGAAAAGAGAAATTGTCATGGGGAAACGCAATTTTGTTGTTGAAGAATGCTGGTTCTTACAAGGAATTGAAATGCTTTTTATGTTATTCTTTTGATGATTCATTATTGAGCAAAAGAATGAAAGAGATGATGATTGATGAAAATGAGAAAAAAAAAGATGAAAAGTTTTTGACTGATCTTTGTGAATGTTATCTTTTTCTTCACTATAAATGCGTTCCTGATGAATTGCTTTCAATTTGCGTTCCTTGCCTTCTGAAAGCTGCATTGAAGAAAGAGGAATGCGAGGAAGCTCAAAAAGAAAAGGAAATTGCTTTATTAGCTTTAAGTCACATCGACAGGTATTACGTATGAACATTGTTATTTCTTTTTTGATATTATTGCTATTTTCTAATTTCTAATTAGTTTTTTAGGCAAGAACTTTTCCTCAATGAAATCAAAGAGATCATCCAGCACCATCAGGAGCATCGCAACCTAACACAACTTGCCTATCAATCCGCTTGGACGTTTTTGATGAACCGATTATATTACGCGAATAATTTGGAAAGCTTAATTGTGAATGAGCTGCATTTTGGAAGGGAGGCTGCAAGAGAACTGGATGAGCTGGCAAAAAGTGTGAGCCGGAAAATAAAAGAAGAAGATGAAATTGAAAAAGAAGGGAAAGAAGTGTTTATTATCAGGGAATGGTTCTGCACAATTAATTATTTCTTATCCTCATGCAAATTGTGGAACGCAGAATTTGTTAAACTTATCGGCAGCATTGTGAGAGTATTTCTCTTCTCAAAGGATAATCACAGAAGAATTAGCATCCAATGCGTTTATTTAGTGAGTGATTTGGCGAAAAACAGAAACATAGGAATTGAAGCTTTGATGGATGAAGGTGCGATTGATCTGTTTTCAGAGGAAATGAATCAATCGACTTTAAAAGTTGATACGATTGGGAAGTGTTTATTTTTCTTTATGAATGCTTCAGAAAGATTGAAAGAAAAGACCGATGGAGAAGCTGAAGAAGCGAAAAGAAAGACAACCAAAAGGAAAGTGTTTGAAAAATTGGAAAAAGAAGGATTTGAAGATATCATTACAAGCCTTTATGGAGAAATTTCTTTAATTAACGAAAATGTTATTGATACTTTATCGATAAATGTTTATGATTATTTTGTGAATATTTAACCAAATTCTTTTCAATAAAAATTGAAACTCCAAAATTATATTCTCTTTTCACTTTTATTCAATTCACAACGTGGGAGAAATTTAATTGAAGAGTTTTGAAAAATATTTTTAATTCCTTTCTCAAAATAGCAAAAAATAGAATTTCTTTTCAATTCGTTCCATCAAGAATCTTCGTTGAATGGATTATTACACTCCATCTTCTTCAAACAAAGTTTTATATTTTTGCCACATGTTCAATTGTTCAGTCATGGACTCTTGTGAACTCTCGTTTGCTCAACTTATTCTCTTTCTTGATGTATTTTCAATGAATGTGAAGATATCTTTTCCTTTCTGTCGGTATTCCATTCTCTTCTCTGTTGGTTGAAATCCATCCTTCTTTATTTGAATTTTCTTTCTTTCCATTCCCAAGACAATAATTTCTGAGTTTCATTTTTCTTCTTTATCTTTCCCTTTTTTCTCTCAGAAATCTTTTTGAGAAATTTCACCAAAACTTGTTTTATTGAACATCACTTCCATTTAACTCATCATCTGAAACCAATTGAATACTAACAAATTCGAATTGCATGTTGTCTTCTTTGTCGAAATAGAAGGTGAATGGAAGATAAAAAAGAAAAAGACAATCGTTGAAATGAAGATAAAAGCTGTGTGAATGAGAGAACAAATGAGAGAGAAAGAGTGTGTGAGAAAGAGCGAAGTCGAAGCGGAAGATGAAAATATTAGCAAAGAATGAACAGAATGATGAATTGAAAATATTTTGTTAATTAATCTTAGTGTTCAACTGAAATTGTAGCTCCTGAGTGATATTTTTTTTCTTCTCGGCAAAATGAAAGTGAATCGGAACTCTCAATTTTGCACAAAAAGATAGTGAAAGTCATTTCTGTTATATATTGAAACAATATGCAAATTTTCAGCTATCGGAAAGTCTTTTAAAGAAGTTTTAAAAAAACATGGAAAAGTTATCAAAATTTTAATCTATTGTTCATGATCTTATGAGTTTAATGACAAATTCTGAAACGGAAAAATATAGAGAGACAGTATTTCGATTGAATACGATCTTCAATGATAAAGAAGAAACGTGGAATTGGTTTTTCAAACGTTTTCAAGAGTTCGCTACTAAGGATTGACCCAAATGCAGAAGCAAAGAGAGTATCAGGGAGGAAACAGAAGGTTACAAATATCTTTGGGGTGAAACTTGCTGAAAAAAAGCCTCAATATTTAAAAATTCCGTATTTTCCAAAATGAAACTACCAATAAATATTGTTTTGCAGATTCTATCGTCCTATTTGATTGGAATTGGATTAAAACAAATTCATTTGCTGACGGGTGTTTCATATCCAACTGTTGGTTATTGGACAAGCGTTGTTCAAGTTGTTTGCATGCAAATATGAATTGAAGTGATGCCGAAATTAGGAGGACCGGGAAAATTCGTCGAAATAGATGAGGCTGTTTGGAGGAGAAGGAAATATGGAAGAAGAAGAAAGAATTTTTTCACTGTGGATTTTCAGAATAGTTCAGAGGAAGGAAGGAGGAGGAGCCGGCGCAAATTTTATTTTCATTATTAAAAACAGGAGGAAAGAAACATTGATCCCGTTTATCCAAGAAAGGATATTAGCAGGGACAACAGTAATTAGTGATGAATCGAAAAGCTATTATTGTCTGAAAGATATTGGTTATGAACATATTGCAGTCTGTCATAAAAAGTACTACAAAAATCCAAAAACTGTTACATGCACCAATACCGTTGAAGGGTTGTGGAGTCATTTGAAAGAATTTTTTCCAAAGCAAGATGGAAGAAAAATATTCATGACAAATTGCTTGTGCATGGGCCTTTTAAATAAAATCCAAACCCAAATTTTTTGATATTTTGCAACAAAAATGCAATATTTTGATCCAAAAGGAAAACATATTGCTGCGTATAATGATTTGGATCTAACAGAAAATGATGAAATATCTGATGCTGACGATAGTCTCCAAGAGCCTCATGATGTAAATAATAAAATTGATTTCAAATTGCGTTGATGACGGAGAGGATGCTTCAAATTATTCTGATGAAAAAGATGAAATTTTCATTTTTTCAGATTGAATTGAAATCTTTTGTTAGTTTTTTAAAAACGTGTTCCGACAACTTTTTCACATTTCAACAATCAATTGGCACGAAAGAAATCAATAGAAACAAAAATAATCTCAATTTGAATGTACCGTTATCCATTTTATTTGCCGACTTTTTTTAAAAATATTTTTTCATAGAATGGAAAATAACTTGTTTTTTAAAAATACATATATTCAACATTTGCGGCTTTTAAAAAAGAATGACCCATATGGGGCATCATATTTTTCTTCATGCATTTTCATTGAAGAACTATGTACTTTTCATTGATTTAAAGAGATCAAAAAACGCAATAAAAATGGGTCCATTTTCTAACCTTCCGAAAATGTTGGATAACTTTATGTTAAGATTTCAACAATACCTGTTGACTGTTAAGAAAATCGAATTTATTTTGAAATCTGAGAAAATGAAATCAGGTTGTGAGTAAAGCAATTTTTCTATGCCTTGTGAAAAAAAAACTTGAAAGTTCGTATTTTCCCATATGTTTAAAAAACGCACTTTCGAAAAAATAAAACACCATTAAATTGATATTTTTATTACACAAAAATTATTCATTGTCGAAAAACTTTCAAACAAAGTCGAAAGTCCGAAAAACTTCAAATTTTCAAAAAGTTGACAATTATCAATGAAAGTCATAAAACATTTTTGTTGTTGAAATATCATTGATATTTTATGTTTTGATGATTTTCCATTTCTCTATCGAATATTTTTTGTTCTTCCTTTTGAACAATTGCTTTATTTAATTAAGCAAGAAAGTCCAAAATAAGTATTTTATTTTATTTTTACTGAAAACACATCGCTCCTTTTAATAATCAGAAAAAAATTTTATTGTATTTTTTCAACTTTTAAAATATGAAGAATATAGTTTTCATTCTCTTCCTTCGTTCTTTTTTCATAACAAAAATCCCATTTTTTTATTTTATGAAACTATTTTTATAATCTTGTTTCGAGTTTGCAGCTGAGTGAATTTTGCTTCTAAAATTTGCCAAAAAATCTCTTTTAATAGACAATTTGAACATTAAAAAAATATATTATAATTGTTTTCTTTTCGAAAAAAAATGATGGATTTGTTAAAGGAAATGATTTTTTATAGATTTGTTTAATTTGTTAAAATCATTGACCTTTATGAAAACTTTATTTAAAAAGAATTACCCAAATCAAAAATAAATGAATGTATAAATAAATTAATTAATAAATAAATTCAAAAATTAATAAATAAAATAAAATAAAATAAAATAAATAAAATTTATCTTCCAAAAAATAAAACTGTTTTGAATGCTTTTTCTGTATATTCAAATTTTTTCGTATAATTTTGCTTTTTCAAATAAGAGAATCAACATAGCAATATTAACCTGTTAAATTTCGCTAATTCAGTCCAATTCATTCTCATTTTTTATGTTCACGATTTGTTTAATATTGCTTCTATCAACAATTATTGTACAGCTTTCGATATTATTTCTCATTATTTATCATTTATTTATAGTGAGTTCGATCTGTAATAAATGTTTTTATTTTCATTTGAATTATTCGAAGTATTTTTCGAAAAGATCGGTTATCTTGAATGAGGAAACAAGTTTTCCGAATCTTTGTGGATATTTATTTTTCAAAAAAAGTTCAATAAAATGATTATCAATCTCTTCTCAATCAATGAGTTTGAAAATTTTCAAGATAAAAAGAATTCAAAAATACAATTTTTTGAAAATACAATTTTTTCAGATTTTAAGAAAGATTGAATATTTTCATCAAGTTTTTGTTCAAACTCATCAGATTTCATGAACAAGGAACCAAATGCTTGATATTGTTATAATTTTCATGCTGGTGATATTTGAAGAGTTGGAATGAAAATTTGATGAAAACATTCATTTTTCATTTAAACCAGAAAGTCAAACAAAAGGAACTTTTCAAATATATCATCAACATTTCTTTCTTTTATTATTAAGCAAACTGTTTAAATAAGAATTGTAATTGTTATGGTGCATGCAATAAAAGCATTACTTGAACATCCTAGCAATTCCTTCGGTAATTTTTCTTGTTCCTGATCTTTCTCTAACCCCAACATTTTGAGTGACCTGACATGACGTCACTGACGTAAAAACAGTTTCAAAATTCCTGTCTTGACAATTTCGTCGGTGAAAATCACATTGTGGTATTTTAATTTGAGAAAAAAATGAAATTTGAAAAATAGGAAAACAAGATAATTGATAAAAGAATCCTTTATTTTTCATGTGTTTTATTTCAAAATCGAAATTCAATTTCACCAAAATTTTCGACTGATGCGAAAATATTAGTCACGTCAGCCAGGAATAAAAATGTCCATGTCAAAAGGCAGTACGTTGTAGAAGGTGATAATACACCACGACCAAAGTCCATCTTCATTGTGTTCTGTATGTTTGTGTTTGTTGCTTGATAGCTATTTCGATAACTGCCAACTCCGGTTTTTAAAGAAAATGAAAAATGAATTTTTTAGAAAATATGTTATTTAGGGTCCAAATGTGTTTGAAAAAAATAAATTTCTCACAACTCACGCTCGGATGCATCTGTTCCATCGCCAGCTCCTAAAAAAATCAGATTCATCTTCAGTTTCTTCATCATTTTTCATTAAAAACCGGTACATAACTATCGTCAGATTCTTCGGTTTCGTCTTTTTCAGTTTCATCAATTTCTTTTTCAACATTAAAGGGCTTATGAACAAATAATTTTTGAATGAAATCTTCAAATTCAAGTGTCTTAGATCTTTTTCTCTCAAAGTGAGTCACAGGCTCATCAAAATTTTTAACTTTTTTCCCATTTCATGGTAGATATTTTCGAAAACTTGACCAAGTGCTTTCTATCAAATTGGAACAAATACCACATTCTTGATCCACAAAATTGTATTTGTGTCAAACAGAGTGATGATCATAACCTAAAGATGGTAAAGAGCTGTAGGCTTTCCAATGATCTGAGCAAATGGTTGATCATGGAATTGTGTCACTTTCGATAATTAGTATTAATGTCTCTTTTTATCAATTTTTCACTCTCACTATCAAACATTTCCCTTTCATTCCGTCATATTTTCTTTCTATCATACCAAATAACCATATGTGTAATTCTTTTTGAAAAGGATCAAATGTTTAATTTTCGAATAAATCAAAGATTTCATATTTTGCTCAAATTTTTGTAAACATTCAACAAACTTCTCTAATATGTAATCTCTTTCTGGATCATGCAATTTCACACATTCTAAAGAAGATTCGTGAGTGAAAGCAGATATTTGGGCAAAATATGAAAATAATTTTTTATTTGAAAATTATGCGTTGGCGACTTTTCAAAAAGAATTACCCATATCTGTATCTTTCTTCTTCATTTTCTGAACTTTCTTTTTCGTAGAATTGCCTCCTATATTTCAATTATTATTCCCGGGCAACATAACTTTTCAAAAAAAGAAGAACCGTAATCAGCTATGCTTGCTATCCGAATGGAATAAAACCCCCTTCAGTTTGTTTTGTTTTATCAATTAGCAAACTCACTGATATATTTCTATGCTGATAAAGAAACTCAAAAATATCATCATCATTTTCTCAACATGTATGCTTGATTATTTCAAAGAAGTCAATCCTTTCAATCAGTTTTTTTCGTATCTGTGACACCTGTAATTTCTGCAATTATCTCTTGCTTCAATGGAGAAAAATTTCCTGCACTTAGTGCATCTTCTGTTCACAGTGAATGGAAAAAATCTCATTATGTAATTCCATGAGGCTTCATTGTCTTGGAATAATAGAGTTTTTTTTAGAAAAATATTTGATTTGCGATCTGGAAGGTGAGACATCAATGCGATCAAAAAAGATTTATTAATGAAAAATATTTTATTTTATTTTATTTTTTTATTCAATAAAGATTATTCTCAAAAATCAGGAGGTTTGAAATGATAATTTTTTCTTGAAAATGAATAATAAGTGATAATGTACTTGGAATTTAGGTTTTGAATTGTGGTGCTTTGTTACACTCTACCCAGTACGTCACCCAGGGTAAAACAAAACGGGTATTTTTTTATTTTCAATAAGAATAGTTTAACTCCGTATTTCTTTCTGATCATGTTTATATAATTAAATAATATATGAGAACATTGATATGCTTAAATATCGAAAAATTAACGCTAAGATTTGGAATAGATCTATATACATGGCATGAATCAAATATTATTTTGAATCATTTTGAATGATAATTACGCTTTTTCAATTTTAGGGAAACAGGACCAAAGTTTCGTGGAATTGATAATTTACCTGCTGGTGTTCATTACATTCACTATAGGTTTTTCCAGCTTCAAATAATGTTAATAATTATAAAGTGTAACATTTTCTTATTATAGATTAATAAAATGTACTGGAGATGATTCATCGGTTGGAGTGACTTTAAGTTTTTGGCGAAACTTTGATGAAGAAGAAGTAAACGCGTTTTTCTTTTTTTTGAATGTGCTTATTTTATTTTTGTTAATCCATTTTTGAGATACTAGTTGTGAAATGGAATAATCAAGAAGAAAAATTTGACATATTGAACGAATTAAAACCTGAAGAAATGCATTATTTTACCGATGGATACAAACGTGGAGACTTTTCATTTGGATTAGGAAATTTTTCGCAGCTTTCTCAAGGTAAAATGAAACAAAAAAATAGTCAATGGGAGCAGTTGACATTGTTTATTACTCCCCGACTAATAAAACAGATTTCACCACAAAGATTTACAATTGATCCATCATGCGAGAGGATATCTGGCCTTAACAAACTCACTCAAACTGAGTTGTCTTTTTTTACTGCAAGGCAGTTGGCAGCTTATCAGAGAACATATGGAAGATATTTTGGTGATGGTGTGCAAAATTTTTTTTCATTGACAAAAATTCTTCACAACTAGAAACGTTTTAATTGGATGCTATTCATTGATTTTAATGTCTGTTAGCAAAGGAGAGAATGAAAGATTTTGAGCTGCAAGAACAGCCCACTGGTTTGTTTACATATTGTTGACAAATAATTTTAATTTTTTTTTTTTTTTGATTTTGTTTGATGCAAATTTTCTTTCTTTCTTTTTTCCTTCTTTCTATTTTTTAATCGCAATATTTCATGCATTTTAAAACATACGTTGTGCTGAATCAAATGAATTAGAATGTCCTCCGGAGCTATTTTCTATGAGTCCGACAGCATTTTCACAGCAGCTGGTTGCTGTTTCAACAACAAATGACGATGGAGCGACAAGAACAGGGAGTGTATTTCAAAGGAGGAGAAAAGAAAGTGGAGAAGGAGGAGGAGGAGGAGGAGAAGAAGAAGGAGAAAGAGAAGAAGGAAAAACGAAATCTCAAATGGACGAAGAAGGAGAAGGAGAAGGTGAACGAAAAGGAGAAGATGAGCATCAAGAGAAGGAGAAGGGAAGATATTTGTTTGACAGGCCTGTTCCTTCTGAAGCAGCTGGGACAGCTTCTCACCAAAACGTGCCGTCGTTTCTGGAATATGTGGAAATGAGGGAGAAAGAAGAAAAGGCAAAAAACGGTGTTGGAGGTGCGAAAATTAAGAGTGGATGAAAAGTTTTGTTGTGTTTTGCTTGTGACAAGAATTATTGCTGTTTGGTTATGTATTCGAAAATTTCGTGTTCTGAATGATTTTATTGTTATTATCATTATTATTCATATTTTTTGTTTTTATTTTTATTTTTTATTTTTCCTCTTCTTTCTGCTTTTTTTTCCACCCCAAACTTTTAGTGCAATCAGCGATGGTTGTGGTCGATATAGAAGAAGCCAAACAGAAATATCTTAAAGAATGGCAAAAGCTGAAGCTTTTGTCTGAACAAAATGAAGCAATTAATTCATCTCATCCTCCACTTCAAGATTATTCCTCTTCTTCTTTCTCTTCTTCTTCTTCTTTCTCTTCCTCTTCTTCTCTTCCTCCTTCCCCTCTTGTGCCTTCTTTCGCCACTTCACTTCAATCAACAGCTGACTCTGTGATTTCATCATCATCATCATCATCATCTTCTTCTTCATTAAATTCTTCTTCTTCTTCTTCCTCTTCTTCTTCCTCCTCCTCTTCTTCCTTTGCCCCCATCAAATACAGCCACTTCACTCTTTCCAGTCTCCACTCACTCGAAGAAGTGAAGCAGATGCTGGGCGAGTGGCAGTATTCCTTCATCACTTTTCTGATCTCTTCTTCCACCCTCTCTCTTTATCACTGGAAGAGAATGACACACTTGCTCTGCTCATCAACTTATGATCCTTCTTATTCTTCTTCTCTTTCTTCTTCTTCTTCTTCTTCTTCTTCAATAGATAACCATCATCACATCACCAGTAATAATAATAACAGTCTTAATAATACCTCATCTTCTGGTTTGTTTGCCTCTGCCCCTCTTCTTTGTGCCTTCATCCGCTGTGTCTATCAGCAGATGTTGCTGTGGAAAGGAGAGGAAGGAGGAGAAGAGAGGAAGAACGAGCTGGTTGAAGTGGATGATGAGAATGAAGAAGAAGAAGAAGAAGAAGAGGAGGAGGAGGAGGAAGAAGAAGAGAAGAAATATAAATCTTATTTCAAAGACCCAAACGAATCGCTGAAGAAGCTGAAGGCGAAGGATGCGAAGAGAAGAGTGTGTTTGAGTGAAAATCCAGATGAGGAGGAAGAAGAAGAAGAGGAAGAAGAAGATGACGATGCAGGAGAAGGAGAAAGAGAAGGAGAAGGAAAGAAAAAAGATAGAAAATTAACAAAAGATAAAGAAAGCCATAAACCAAAAAAAGGAATAAGATCCAAAAAGAAGAAGCAGAAGCTGTCTAAACGAGACAGAATGGAAGAGAAAAAAGAGCTTTCGTTTGGCGATGATGATGATGTGGAAGACCAAATGCAGCTGATTGAGGCGATGGCTGCACTGCCAGCACAGAAACAGGCAGTTGTGGAGGGAAACACATCTGGTGAGTATTCTTCTTCATCGTCGTCATCATCATCATCATCATCATCATCATCATCATCATCATCATCATCAATTTCTTCTTCTTCTTCTTCTTCTTCTTCTTCCTCTTCTTCCTCTTCTTCCTCTTTTCACTCCAAGACACACAAACACACCACTTTCTTTGGAGTGGATGGAGGCGTTATTCAAGATTCCCTTCTGTCCTTTTTCACTCAGCTCGACTGCCTCCGCGCAGCAAAATTCCCTCTCTCGCCTTCTCTTTTTGACATGAGCGAAGACAAGCTTGTGGCACACATGTCAAATTTGTCAATAAATCCTTACAATTCAGCTGGTTATTCCATTGAAACTGAAGCAAACACAAAGGAAACTGCAAAACACACAAATACTCAATCACTAACAGCTCCTTCTCTTAGCTCATTCTCTTCTTCATTATCTTCTTCATTGCCTTCTTCCTCTTCTTCTTCTTCCTCTTCTTCTTCTGGTTGTTGTGTGGAGTCGTATTCAGATGCAATCTGCTTGGCAAGAGAATGCATCAGGTGGATTCACTCTTCATTCAGCCCTCATTTCTTCCCCAGCAAAAAAGGAGACAAGAAATCAGCAGAAAAAATGAACAGAATTTCTGAGGTGCTTCCGAAAAAGAGACCAAATAAAATCAATAGTGCACTCGGAAATATGGAAAGATCAAGAGATATCAGAGAAATGGATTGCACCGAAGGAAAAGATGTGCCAAATGAATCGGAGGATGAAGATGAAGACGAAGATTTGATGCCACAAATCGTGACAGAAGAAGAACTTGCCCGCTTTGGCTTATCTTTCGATAGCGTTTAATTCAAAGAGCGAAACATTTCTTTCTTTTTTGATAATCATTATTTTCATTTCAAGATTAACCATTTCATTCACAAAAATTCGCACCAAATTCAAGTTTAGATAGTTTATTGCAACGTAATAAATAAATAAATTATATATTCGATTATTTCAATCGTTTCTTTTAATTTGAAAAAATGCATCTTATGGGCTTGATTAACGAAAACCATTCTTTAAAAAAGATTTTAACATTTGCAATTTTTGAATCATAAATTTAGTCCCACCAATAAAAATTAACAATTTTGATGGAAGAAACGTTAATTTCAAATTTTCGTTGTTTTGCTGATGAATCGTCTGAAGATATTTACAAAAACGTGTTTGAAAGCTCCGATCAAAGGAGTTGTGATGAAATGGATGAACAATTCAATCATGAATTCGATCCGACTTTGTATCTAGATGACGTTAATGAATTCATTAAGCCATCAAAGCGTACTTCATTTATGTCTGACGATGAGGAAATGGAGGAAGGTGAGAACAGATTTTTTTCTTTGGATTCCCAGAAGGTTAAAGGTAACTATGACCTTGAAATTGCATTTATGAATAAATATGATGCTTTTGAAGATGAGCAGGAAGAGCCAACAATTATCGATGGAATTGGTTTTATGGAAAATCTTATCGCCTCTAATGATTTATCAAGTTATCCGAGTTCATCTTACCAGCAACCTTGTTTCGAAAAGGATTCGCCTAAGCAACCAGAAGTTGAAATTACCGATAATTGTGCAAATCCAAAAGTTATGTTTAATCAATTTGATCTTCCTTGTCTTTGCTGTTCAAAAGAAACAATAAAGCAAGTCATATATAAAAACCTGACCATAACTTCATTTCGGTTTTATTCACCAAAAAAGTTCATAGAATTGGATGCATTCTCAATTACATTTTTCAACAGACAAAAAAAATTGTCACATCCTTTTTATTTGGAGGGGTCAACATTGAAGTTTCGGTCCAGTTCAACTAAACTCTGGTTGAAGTTTCAGAATGCAATGAAAATTTTCGATACATCTTCAATTGGAAAGTTATTGAGCATTCTTCCTAATGATATTATTCAAGGAGAGCCAGAATTTTCAGCCAATAAGGCAGATTTAACATCAATTTTTGGAATGAAGATTCCAGAAATGTGTAAAAAGGAATGCCTGCTGGATGCAAGGGACTGCATGAAGTTTAATTTCAGGATATTTGGATGCAATAAGTCAATATTTTCTGAAGAAAAAACGAAAAAGGAACTCATGGAACTACATCATAAACGATATCCAATTCTTTTATGGATTGAATTGCCAGGAAAGATTGAATTTAAAGCTAAAGTTAATGGAAAAAAAGGAGGCTCAATTTGCTATGGAGAAAATATAACATATTCTATAAGCGATACTTTTGCAATCAATGATGAAACGTCTCAACCCGATATGATTTTGATTGTTCTAAATGACACGATTGAAAGATTCAAAAATGCATTGGAACCATTTTTAGCTAACGGAGGACGATCGCTGCAAGAAAAATTCTACGAAGGAATTGAATACGAAGTTGCTTAAAAGAGAGGAATATGTTGAAGAGCAATGTGGATAACGAAAAATTACGAAGTAATAATAATAATAATTATAAAATTAAAGAAATGAAATGCTTAATAAATAAGTATATGAGAAAGAAAGTTTAACAGTTCTTTTTTTCTTTTGTCTATTTATGATCTTTATGGCTCTTACCTTGTTCTTGTTCTGTTGCTTTTTCTTTAATGATTTTATTCTCTTCTTCTTTTGAATCTTTTATTTAATCTTCATGATTTCTGCTTTCTTTCATAAGCCATCTATCTTTTTATCTATTTTTTCGAAGTTCTGTTTTTATTTATGTTATTGTTGATTCTTTCGTATATTTTTTTGAATGTTTATGTTGAGAATGAATTGTGAACGCTGATTGCAAAAATTTGTTCACTTGCACAACCATATTGTTGCTGCAATGCTGAACGTTTTTATGATCTTTCTCACGATCATACTCCTCATAAACATTCATTAGAATATAATTTATTTTCTCTAAATTTGTTTGATGTTATAGGCGTTTCTTTCTTTTGTTTTGAGAAGCATTTGCAATGGTTCATTCTGGTTTATTTCAAATTGTACTCATGAAAAATGAATTGAAAAAAACTGCTTTCTGAATAATTAATATATTCAGAGCTGCATTCATAAGTTTTCATTGGTACACTTTGAAATAAACCAGAATGAACCATTGTTTTGAATACTCAACAGAAAAGAAAGAAGAATCTCTAATATTAACCGAATAAAGAGAAAATAAAGTTTTTGATGAACAACAATGATTTTTTTTTTTCTTTTTATGATTTTCCTATAAAAACTGAGAATCTTTTCAACATTATTAATCATTCCACTTTTTTACATTTTTTATTTTGAATCGATACCAATATAACATGTCCAGCTAGGATTTTATAATTTGGGGCACAATTTTAGTAATTTTGAAAACTGAGATATATTCCAAACCTTTTTAACAATTTCATCATAAGAAGTCTTCCATTACAATGCAAAAAAAAAAAAAA
The DNA here is from genome assembly GCF_001643675.1 of Monocercomonoides exilis. NCBI lineage: Eukaryota > Preaxostyla > Oxymonadida > Polymastigidae > Monocercomonoides > Monocercomonoides exilis. The sequence continues at coordinate 38,475 of NW_027150613.1, read as the reverse complement.
AAAAAAAAAAAAAAAAAAAAACTGAAAAATTGGAAAATTGAGAAAAATTTTAGGAAGGATTTCATGGAACAAAATTCATAAAGAATAAAACTTCGTACTGTTTAAGAATTTTGCCCCATATTTGTTCATATATGAAGTATATTCTTTTAATGATCAGAACGGACTATTTAAGTAGCTAATTACAAATAAAATATAAATCATCAATTTCCTTACGTTACAAAGAAAGATACCTACAAAATTTTGAAAATGGAATCAATATCAAGTGAAAAATGGAATGAATTTTTGGAAGCTGTTATTTCACAAGGAAAGGGTTTGAATAAGAAATGTTTATAAAATGGGCAAATAATTTTCAATTTAATATTACAAACAGATTTGTTGAAGAAAATGAAATGCAACACATGTGACATATCCGATATCGATAAATTTGAGAAAAATGCTTGTCGTTTAATAAACATTTCAAAGAATTTTGAATTTTATGAGAAATTTTGCGATCTATTCTTTGAATTTACAATTGAAGCGTTTTCCCTTCCTTTAAAAATTAGAGAAAAAGCAATCAGATCCATTAGATATCAATTATATTTGGGAAGCACGGACTTATGGTGGGATGAGTCTAATCGTATTTGTCCTGATGATGAAAAACAGTACAATGAAATGAGAAAAGTGTTATTTGATTTTACTCAGATGAAAACGCTATCTCAATCCGCTCATGAAGATGCTATTTGTGCTTTCTTTGCTTTTATTAAATGTCATGATTTACAGGCCAATGAACGTCGTATTTTGGTTCCTGAGTTATTGAATATTACAGAAACAAAGGCTTTATCAAAAAAGAATTATGCAGAGGCTGGACAACTGTTATATGCATTGGCATGCGTCATTGAAGGGCATTCTGTCCCAAGTTTGCAAATTTCACAAAAAAATATTTTTCTAAATATTTTTTTTTCCAATTTTTTTAAAACTTCGCAATCAGAGAGACTTGCACTAATTTATCACGAGCATGTTTCACAGCGCGTGCTCGCATTTTTATCTCATCCTTGTGTGAATGTTGTATCCGAAGCGATGCACGTGCTGCAGTCTTTAACTTTTCATAATTCGAGTATCATAGAGTTTTTGTACAGGGAAACAAATATCGCTGAATTTTTAGTCCAGTTTATTAATAGCAATCCATCTTTTCAACATATCTGCAAAAGCTCTGAGCAAACTCTATCTTCTTCCTCTCTTCGTCATTCTTCTTCTTCTTCTTCTTCTTCTTCTTCTTCTTCTTCTTCTTCTTCTTCTTCTTCTTCTTCTTCAAGTTCCATGCAGCAAAAATTCCAGGCTTTGCCTGCTCTTCCTTTGGATCCCAAATTTTATCCTCCATTTTCATCTCCTTTTCCTGACACGCATCCACACCATTGCCGCTGGCCTTCAGAAGTCATTGAATCGCCTGTTTATTTTGTACACAATCCACATTCGTGGTATGCTCAGATTGAAACAATTCTTTTTTTTTTTTATTTTAATATTTTTCTTTATCTTTATCTTTATCTTTATTATTATAATTATTATTATTATTATTATTATTATTTTTAATCTTATTTTAAATCTTATTTTAGGTTTGACAAATCTGCTGCTGATCATCTTGTTTCTGAAACACTGCAATTGATAGAAAGCTTAATTTATTTTGAAGCTGAAGATGAACTTGTAAATTTCTATGACGTGAAGCATGCATCCAAAGAAGATAACATAGACAGCTTTATTTTGCAGAAAGAAGGATGCTTCATCACTTCTGAAGAAAATGACCCAATAAGAGCATTCGATTCTAGCAAAGTGAATGAGAAAAACAACAACAATGAAAAGAATGAATTTGATAAGGAGATAAACACAGGAAATTTGGATACTTTTAGCGAAAGTGCAGAAAAACAAGGAAGTGGCACTGCTTGCAAAACCTTTTTCCCAATGCTGTATCGCATCCCTGGATTTGTGTCCACGTTGACAAGACTTTTTAAGCAGAAGATAGTAAATGAAATCTATTCAGGCATTCAAGGCAAGATTTTGACTCGAATTGCAGAAAAAGGAAGTGATAAAGATGTGGTTGAATGGATAGGGAAAACTGAATTGCTGAAGACATTCGTTTCACATACATTTAGTCAGAGGGAGTTTTGTGAATATAATGAGAACATCACTTCGATGGTGTTGCTAAGAGATTTGCTGACTAAGAGAAGGAGAAACACAAAAAGAGATATTTTAGCCGAGACAGAAGAGGGAGTTAGCACAGAGGAAGAAACAGATAGTTATGAAACATTGAGAGATAGTGAAGAAAGCAGTAAAAATGAAGAAGATCAATTAGAGAACTTGAAATCAGATCAAGAAGACACAGAAAATGGAGCGGAAATAGCTGAAAAGGAAACAAAGAGAAAGACGAAGGAGAAAAGGAAGAGAGAAAGAAAGGAAATGCAAATAAAGAGGCAGCTGTTGAATGTGTGTTCAAAATCGTTGGATCTTTTTGAAGAAGAAGGATTGGTTGATTTGACGGTTATGACTGGGTATATAAATTTACTTGATGAAAGCTTTTGAAAGAGAAAGGAAAGAAAGCGAAAAGAAAATTCATTCACTTGTTTCTCGTTGTGGTTTTTTTTTCAAATTTAATACATTATTAACAACATTGAGGAAATAATGTTACAATTTTTTATCATTGTCATGTTTTATTTTGATATAAACTTATGTCTTTGACAAAATAATTTGCTTTATGAATTTTGTTCCATTCAATATTCTTAAATATTTTTCTCAATTTTTGAATTTTTCTGTAATTATTTGCATTGTTACTGTTGATTTATAATGAAATGATTGCAGAAAAAGTTTAGAACAAATCTCAGTTTTTTTCATAATTACAAAAATTTTGCCCCATTTGTATTTTGATTGATCAAAAGAAACCAATTTTTTATTTGAAAAATGACAGAAATTTCGTCTGGTGATTTGTCGCTAGGCGATGAAACGGATTTTTCAAATGAAATCGAATTAACTGAAAACGAACGAAAAGTTTCGAAATTAATGAGGAGACGCTTTCGAAAACTTTTACATTCACGAAAAATTAAACCTCAAAGTATTGTTAAAATTCTTCTCAATATGACTCAAGATTGCGAGGAAATGGAAGAGGAATATCGAAATAAAGTCACTGATACAAGTGTTGATCGGACAGAAGGTATTGTATTCTATTTCTATCAAAAAATGTCAACAAATGAATATTTCCTTTTATAAAAGAATATCGAATTGGATTTTTTATAGATTGCATCATCAAAGAAGACACTTTTCTTGAAACTGTTTGTGCAAGCTATTTTTAAATTGTTTTTGAAGTTTAACTTTTTTCATTTTGCAATCTAATGTAGCTTTGCAATGATTACTTAAAAAATCAATTAATACGACCTTATGCTCTTCAATTTTTGTATGCCTTGTGTAAAAACCTTCCTGATGTCGTTATTCAAGCACATTTCGAAGATGTATGTCAAAATGTTGAAAAACAGTTACCGTTGTTAATCTCAATAAAAATTTTTGATATTTAGGATCTTCTTTTTGAAACCATTTGGCAAATTGCTGTTGAAGATGAATGCTATGCGTCCAGAGTGTTTTCAACAGCTGTGATTTCTCTTCTTTGTTCATATGGATCGTTTCGTCAACAAATTCTTGATCTTGGCTTTTCATCGATTTTATTGACTCGTTTAACATCTTTAATCAGTATGCGCTATTTTTTCGTTTATTTGATGCATCTTTTTATCCCATGATTGATGAAAAGTTTATTTTTCACTGCAAACTTCAGAAAGTGCAGAGGAACACTCGTTTACCGCCTCATCCATCACAACTCAAAAGTCGAACACTTCTTCTTTTTCAACTTCGCTTCCTTCATTGAAGCAGACAGCACCAACAACAGCAATTGCTTCATCGCCACTGCCTCATTCATCGCTCTCTTCACCTGCATCTCCAGCCAAATCTGCAGCGTCTCAGCTGCTTCTCCCTCCGCTTCCCAGTGAAAGAGAGCTGGCGTCGCTGGAGTTTCTCTGCTGCACAGTCGGCTTGCGGGCTCTCTGCTCTTCTGCTGCGTCGATCTCTTCGCTGTGGCAGTTGGGCTCAGTCGCCGTGAAGCTGAGCAGAAGCCCTGCAAATGTGTCGCGCAGGCGAGTTTCCTTTGTCAAGCTGGTGAGTGACGAGATGGAATACAGGCAGACGTTGAATGGATCTGCTAAAGCACTCAACAACACGGCAGATAAATCATCAGCATCAGAATCTGCTGCTTCATCGTCTTCTGCTGAGCCTGAAAAGCTGATTCTGGCTGAAGAAGCGCAACCTTCACAATCATCACCAACACCAACGCAGACCGTTGCCATTTCTCCTCTTCCTTTTGCTCTCCATCTCAGTCATCCAGAACAGAAATCAGCACAAACTGCACACAAACTCCCACCAACACACAGCAGCAGCCACGCCATCCGCTCAGACAGCTGCTCTGTCGCCAGCATCCGCTTTGCAGACGAGCTGAAGAGAAAACTCGGCCTGCCGTCGTCTTCTGCTTGCTGCTTGTCTTCTTTTGCCTTCAGTTCATTCCTCTCTCATTTCCCAATGGCAATCGTTGATGATGATGATGATAATGACAATGTGAATGACAATGTGAATGACTTATCAACTACTCCAATTGCTTCATCCAATGAATCATTTGATGCATCGTCAGACTCACAAGATGCTGCTGATTCTGCTTTGAAGCCTTCTTCTCTGCAAAGTTTGGCCAGCTACAATTTGGTTCTGCCTGTTCCTTCAGAAATACGCAGTCCATTCATCAAAGCACACAAAGCGAATGATCGACGCCATCATCGCCATCATCACAGACATCACGACAATAATGATAATGGAGATAGCAACTTGCCACAATCAACATCAAATGCAATGGAAGATGATGCTTCTGCTCAGCAAACTCAACTCACTTCTTCTTCTTCTTCTTCTTCTTCCTCTCCTGCTTCTTCTTCATCTGATCCTTCAAATGCTGATTCTCTCACACCTTCACAAAATCAAACAACTCCATCCACTTCACTTCAAGAGCAAACTTCTTCTGATGGACAGACTTCATCATCATCATCATCATCTTCATCTTCATCTTCTTCTTCCTCTTCTTCTGTTTCTGCTCCTCATTCACACAAAACAAAGCCCCGTGTTCCTCCTTCTTCTCTCTTCAACGAGAACACTTTTGTACCAACACTTCCATCGCCTTTGGTGAAAGTATTAACACACACCTCACTCAATCAGGACTCTTCCATTCATTCCCAGCTAAGCACTTCATCATCATCTTCCTCCTCTTCTATCTCTTCCTCTTCCTCTTCTTCCACTCAATCTGAATACATCTGCCTCACAACAACTGAATGTATTCAGCTGTGGCTGTCTGTTCTTGATCAGTCGCTGCCGATCTTCTCTTCTTTGGAATTGAAACACATCAACGAGTTTCTCCGCCTCATCTGCACATTCATCAGAAATGGAAATTATATTAAGTCTTCTCAGCAACAATCACAACAACAAGAAATTACTTCATTAGACAATGCTGCATCATCATCGCCGTCTTCTTCTCTTTCCTCTTCATTCACCACCAGAGACATCATATCCCTCTTCCAACAGCCCGCTACCCTCGATACTCTTCTTCCTCTCTCCCAGTTCGTCTCCTTTGTGTGTGCTCTTCCTCGCTCTCCTCTGCTTCAGAATGGTGTGGCGCTTTCCCTTTCAACTGTGGCTGATTCAGTAAGTGCGATGGACTCTGCTGTCAGTCGCTGTGTGTTGCAGAGGATTCTGCCAAAACTGCAGGAGGCTGTTGGCAGTGCAGTGGTGTGGCAGTCAGGAAGAGGAGGAGCGGGAGAAGGAGAAGGAGAGAGAGGAAGATGGGAGAGAGAGAAGGAGAGAGAGAGAAGGAGGATGATGAGGATGGGGAAGAAAGGGAAAGAAAGAAGAAATGGAATAATTGAAGAAGAAGAAGAGGATGATGATGATAGAAAATATTCGATTGAAGAGAATTCGAATAGAATGGATGGACAAACAAACATAGTGAAGAAGGACGAGAAGCAGCTTTCGCTAATGATTGAAGAGCTTGAAAGAAATAACTTTCTTTTGTTTGAGTGGCTGGGAAGAGGAAGGAGAGGAGAAAGAGAAAGAGAACAGCTTGTAAGCAAAGTGGCTAAATGGCACAGAATGCGACAAAATTTGAAGGCAAATGAATTGAGCGATCCATCTCTCTCATCTCCTTCATCATCTCCTTCAAATTCAACATCAACAGCAACGTCTTCCTCTTCTGCTTCTTCTTCTTTCACAAAAGACACAGAAATGAGTGAAGACGAGTTGCTTCTGCGTGTCTTCTTTGAAGAAGATGAAGAAACAGCCGATTCGTCTCTCAGTTCTCTCTTCTGGTGGAATTACTACGATCCTCTTCTGTTTGGCCTGCCTGACTCAAATGAATCAAACAACCAGCCCATTCCTTGTCCACTTATATCACTCCCTTCTTCATCGTCTTCATTGTCATCATCTTCTCCCATCATTTCTACTCCTAAGCCATTGCACAAAGCACAAAAGAATGAAATAACTTCCTCTTCTTTTTCTAATCTTCTTCATCCCCCTTCTCCTCCTCCTCCTTCTTCTTCCTCTTCCTCTCCTCTCCTTCCTTCTCTCTACTCTCTCCTCACCTACACTCACCTTTCTCCTCTTCCCCCATCTCCAATGGAGTCCACTGTCCTCCCTCGTCTCCTTCACCTGTCTGTCTGGCTCCTCTCCTCCCACTCGCTCTATGCCCGCAAACACGCCTGCCTCTTCCTCGCTGCCTCGTTCGCCTACCCAGCAGTTGTGTGGCTCTTTGAGCGGATGAACGGGATGGAGACGCTTGTCCCTCTGTTGCAGTGGACATCGCAGAAGGAGAGGGATGATGTACCTGAGTCACTCTACAACCCAGCAGGCGCGAATCCAGACTGGTTTGGCGTTGGGCAGAACAATCAGGAGGAGGAAATGCACAGAAATAGAAGAAGAAGAAGAAGAAGAAGAAGCGAGTCAAGAAGCAGAAGCAGATCAAGAAGTGGGTCGAGAAACAGGTCCAGTTCGCTATCTTCATCAGGAGATAGCTCTGAAGGCTCGTATTCAGACAGCGAATGGAGCGAAGAGTCTCATCGACTGCACAGCCATCACAGACAGCATCAGAGCAACCACAGCAGAACGAATCATTTGAGCGATGCAAACTCAGCGGGAAGTTTGAATTCGGATTCAGATGATGATGATGATGGCAGCAGTAGCAGTGGTGGTGGTAGCGGTGATAATGGAAGTTTAATGTCAGAATCTATTTCTTCTTCTGCTTCTTCCTCTGACAATGATGAGTCATCATCATCATCTTCTTCTTCAGATGAATCCAGCTCAGATTCCAGTAGCACCAACCCGTTCCGTTCCAGGCAGCCCACACCCACAACAGACAATGCTCTTTCTCTCTCATCTGACTCTTCCTCATCTGCTGTCTCTGAAACAGACAATGAAGAGTCCTCGTCTTCTGCTGCTCTGTCGCCCAATACGAGATCTGAAGGTGCTGATTCTCGTCACACACAGAACGAGATGCAGACTGAGGAGGAAAACAATGAAAGTCACCCAACAGAGCATTTGGATGGAAGGAACGAGGAAAGTTTGCAACAGCAAAATCAACATCAACAACCAGCCAGCTCAAGTGCACAGCCAACGCAAACACAAACACAACATAATGAGATAGCTTCGAATCAACCATCATCCACAACGACAACATCTGCTTCGTCAACAGCTCAGCAGTCTTCAGCTGGACAAGTCATTCAAGCTCCAATTGCAGTGAGGAGTGGAACTTCGGATTCATTCAGCGATTTGCATTCACACGAAACAACACATTCATCTGGAAGGAGGAGAAGGAGAAGAAGAGGAAGAAGAGGAACTCACAATCATAGGCATGCATTCCACAGGAGTCACAATCATCATTCACACTCATCTCGCCATCACAATCATCATGACAATCACACAGCTACATCCTCCTCTTCCTCTTCCTCTTCCTCTTCCTCTTCCTCTTCCTCTTCTTCTCATCCCGATGCCTCTCATCCTCACACTCCTTCTGCCTCCCGTCGCAGTGTCGAAGTTGCACCTTATCGTCTGCCGAGTGCCATCGATTTCCACCGGCACCACATTCAGCCCACACCTGCGCCTGCCTCCTCTCCTTCGCCGTCGATTGTGGTGGATGCGAGGTCGTTTGCAGCGCATCAGAGGCAGCAGATGATGATACGCCTGGCACACACACGGGTAACAGTCACGGCGGCTGTTCATGCCGTCCGCATGTTCTTCCGCATGGGCGTTGTGATGGCAGCAGAGGAGACGTCATTTGTGATGCTGCTGACTCGACTGAAGAATTCACTGAAGCAGAAGAAGAAGATGTTGATGGTCGAAAGAAGCGTCAAAATCAACTTATCGAATGATGCTCAGAAACAGAAAAGAAACGAAAAAAGGAGAAGATGGCTTGTGAGAGAATATCCCACTCTGCCAAAGGAAATGCCTTCTCTTTCTCCTCAAAGTTCTCATCGAAATACAACTTCTATTTCATCAGCATCTCCACAAACAAAGATTGTATCTGCATCATCATCATCATCATCATCATCACCTCGTCCGTCCTATTCTTCCAATCTGAAGCCAACCTCTTTCTTCTCTTTTCTCTCAGCGCGTCATTCTTTGACAGTTGGTTCAGAAACCGCAGCACTTTCACTAGTCTCTTCATTCGTCTCTCCTCCTCCTTCCTCTTCCACTTCTCCCCTTTTCTCTTCTCTTCGAGAATTCCGCTGCCGTCCCAGTTTCTCCACCTTTCCTTCTCTTTTCTCTGCTCCTGTCGCTTCCTTTGTGCGTGAGGGAGGCATCAACGCCCTCCTCTTCATAAGCCAGTCCTGCATCAAGCCTTCTTCGCAGCGGTCGGTCGAGATGATGGTCGACTCACTCGCTGTGCTGGCCATCCTCTCCCTCCACCCGCTCCTGCAACCGCTCCTCCTCTCCTCTGTCGCCCACCCGCCACTGATGCAGGAGAGGAAAGTGATGATCAATCTGCCTTCTTCCTCTTCCTCTTCCTCTTCTCAAGCTGCGTCTTCGGCTGGCACATTGTCTTCACTCTCCACTCTTTCCACTTTGTTTTCTTCTCCTCCTTCACATCAGCAGCAGTCACAGCAGGTAAACCGATCTTTACCTCCGCCTCTTTCATCTTCCTCTCCTTTTGGCACTTCAGCATTTTCTTCTCCTTCATTGTCACTTTCACCTTCCTCTTCCTTCTCTTCTTCCTCTTCCTCTTCTTCCACAACCACATTTTCATCTCCTGCTGCTTCTCTTCTTCTTCAATCTCATTCAGATAGAACTTCTGGCTCTCCATTAACTGCGCCATCACCTCAATCTCTCCTCTCTGCCTCTTCTCCTTCTTCCTCTTCCTCTCCTGCACATCAATCTCCCTTCGTTCCCTTTGCCTCTGCCCGTCCATCTGAGTCACATCCTCTCCAACCTTCCACCTTCTCTTCATCAGATGACCACGATTTGTCGAGTCCTGTTGTCCTTCCACCTCCTCGCCCGCTTCTTTCTTCTCCTCTTCACGTGTCTCTCGCTGCGTCTTCGCTTCATCCACAGAGCGGAGTCTGCATCTTGCTTCGGATAGCTCTCTGGGGAATGAATGGCCTGCGATGGGCAAAAGAGGAAAGAACAAAGGATGGCAAAAGAAACCACAGAAACCCTGAAAAAAATGGGTTTGTGACAGTCTTTGACGAAGAGAGGAGAGCTACAAATGAAGTGGAAGAAGCTCTTTACGATATGAATTCCGCGTTTTCTGGTGCATCATCATCTTCTTCTTCAAGAGCAGCAAATCCTTCATCACTTTCTAGCAAATATTACTCGCGAGCCTTTTTCTTTGACGACGATGATGAAGACGAAGACAACTACCAACCTTCTCAGCGTGCTGCCTCTCTGTCTGCCTTGACAATCATTGCGATGTGTGCCTCTCGCCGTCCTCTGCACGAACTCTGCTCAGAAAGCACTTGTCCAGTTTGCTTCTCGCACTCAGGAACTTGTTGGGATATTGTCAAAAGGAAGCAAAATGAATGTGACGAAAGCGAAAATCAAAGAAAATTCAATAAATCCTCCTTCCATTCTTCTCTTCTTTCGCAGCAGCAGCAGCAGAAGCTGAGTGAGATGTCGCATCCTCATCTCGACATGCTCCTTCTTCAGCAGCTCCAATCTCTCCGCAGCGCCGGCCTGCTCCGCCTCTTCTTCTCCTTCACAATGAACCGCTTTGTGCCTCTTTCTGTGCTGACAGCTGAACAATTCTCACCCGCTGGCCTGTTTTCCTCATTGGGGCCTCGCAGCTCGCTTTATAATTGTCTGTCTTTGCCTTCTCTTGCTCCTTCCTCAAACTCATCATCATCATCATCATCTTCTTCTTCAACTCTTCTTTCTCTTCTTTCTTCTTTCTCTACCTCTTCTTCTTCAACTTCTTCCTCATCTTCCATTGTCAGTGCATCTTCTGCTTCTTCTTCTGCTCTTCTGAATGCTACGCCGCATTCAGTGATGCTTCTACGTTCTCTGTTGGGACTGATGAGAGACGAAGGGGTACTGCACATGCTGTTGAAGGTGGATGAAGGAGAGCTGATGTTGGACTTGGCATTGCGGACACCCTTTTCGAAGAATATGATTGCTTCGTGTGGAAAGGAGATGGAGATGCTGAGAAGAAGACTGGCTGGACTGAAGATCCAGCTGCCTTCTGATGGAAATGCGAGAGATGCGACAAGGATGGCAAATGCACAGCTTTTGGAAGGAGAAGATTGTGCTGAAGGAGAAGAAGGAAGAAAAGAAAGGGATTATTATCTTCGAAATTGCTCATCGTTTGAGAAGAGACAAAAGTATCTTTCGAAGAATGTGCTCATCGAGGAAGACGTTTTGAGCAGCGAATGCAGAACTGCTGCAGAATACGGAGACACAATCAGTCCTTCTTCGAATGTGACCTATCTTTTGACCACTCTTTTGCTTGGCAATTCAAAAGACGAGCATATTTCTGCTTCTTCAGAGGAAAGGAAGTCAAAGCGGATGACACAGCCATTTGGAGAAGTTGGCACTCCTCAGGTTTATCAGCAGTTTTCAGAGCAGCCACAAAGAAGGATGAAGAAATCAGCAATGTCGAAGCAAGCACAGCGGGAGAGTCTTAATCGTGTGATGGAAGAGGGGCCTTCTCCAAACCACAAAAGAAAGACAGAGAATTACGAAGGAATGGAAGATTTATCGGCTTCTCGTTCTCTTCAAAGAAGTGACAATACAGCCATTCGTGTTGGTGTTACTCGTTTTATTCATTCACTTGGCGACAACTTCATCTTTTTGCTGTCAAACACAGTTCTTCCACAAGAAGCATTGCTGGAGTCTTTTGAATGCCAAAATTACAACTTCGCTGTTTCACAGGGAATAAATATCAATAATAGTGCTTCAATGAGCAACCAGACTTGCAATCAATCTTCTCCTTCTCAATCAGTTTATGTCTCATTTGTGGCAGACTCACGGACTTTATCGTCGATTGATGCGGCTGATTCTTCACAGCTTCTGTTCCAGCCGTTCACACACGAAGGCCAAATGAGAGGAAAGGGGCTTCTTTCTTTGTCTCGAGAAGAAGAAAGCGACAGAATTACTCCACTCACATGGAAAGGATGGAACATTTCACATTCGCTCAATCAAATTGTACTGAAAACAAAAGAGATTGAGAATAATGTGGAAGAGAATAAGAGTATCAATGGAGAAAAGGGAGATAAGCAACATATGAAAGAAAGTACAGATGAAGAAGGAATGAACGGTAGGTCAGAAGCTGTTTGTAAGAATGCTTCCTCTTCTTCTTCGTCAGCTGCAATTGCTTTTGATTTAGTCCATCTTTTCCTCATTGATTTTGTGTACCCTCATCTTCGCATATCTCCATGCATTATTTCACAGCCAAAGCTTTCGTCTTCTGTTGAAATAGCATCTCCTCTCCAGCTTCAGCCTCTCCCCAACACCAATCTTGCTTCTGTTGCTCTTCTCTACTCTCATTTGGCGACTTATGCAGATAACGAACCAAGTGTCAGAATGTCATATGCATTCAGCTTCTTCTTCTTCAGCCTTCTCAACAGACTTCTCCGTGCTGCTTATTCGATCAGATGGCAGAGACAAGAAAAGAAAAACAAAGAAATATTCAGAATGGCAGTTGAAAAGCAGTCGCAAATTGAAGCTTTGGAGAATATGAAGAGACAGTTGGAAGAGATGGGAATGAATGATTTGGCCGAGCTGATGGAGAAGAAAGTGAATGAGAAAAAGAGTTCGACTAATATTTCTGAAGAAAATAATGAAAATAGGAATATTTCAGCAACAAATAACAAAATTGGAAAGAAAGAGAAATCAAAAGCCAAATTACAGCAAAAGATTAAAAGGGCGCTTTCTTTGCCTTCATCGAGAAGAATGAAGCATTCGTCAGAAAGCGATGGAGAAATCAGTTCCGAAAGCAGCACATCTTTCTCAGCGGTCACTTCAGATTCGCTTTCCTCAAAGAGCTCTCTTGTGAAGTCAGCTTCATCAAAGCAATTTTCTCTTCCACCCCACAAGTCAGTATTTGAAATAGATTCAAATGTCATTAGCAAATTAGTGCAAATGAGAATTTCTTCAAAACTCATACCATTTCAAAAATCCTTGAAGCATTCACAAAAGTTGAATTCTTCTCTTTCTTCTTCATTCCCATCTGCTGTCCAACTCTCTCGCTTTTACAACCACAAGCGCAGCTTCTATGTTAAAGAACTGCCTTCTCCTCTTCTGCTTCTACCGAACAAAAGCAGTTCTCTTCGAACAAAACGGAATTCATTTGCGGTTCCAACAATTTCCCCAATTAATTCAAATATTTTGACACCCACTCACACACTTCTATCAAGTTCTGAATCATTCATCCAGCCTATCAAACAATCTCTAGTCGCAAACAATTTTTCTTCAACTTCACAAGATTCTGCTTCTTCTTTTCCTGATCCTCAAAAAAGGCCAAACAGAATCAACTTCCTTATTAACAACATGCGAGGAACGTCGCATCCACAATACACATACCACGATGAAAAGCGCAGTCAGCGAGCGATGCAATTCTCCTCATTCACGCGCTGTTCCACCATCACACATCCATATCTTGTCTTCCGCACGCTCTGCTTTTCGGCAGATGGAACTTTGGTGATCGGCACAGACACGGGAGATCTTCTGCAGTACACACTCGTAAACAACACTTTATCGTCTGAGGAGTTCACAGCCATTGCATATCGCCCTCAGCTTGTCTCCCAGAGGAACTATGGCACACGTGCTGATATCGAAGGGCTGGATGTGGAAGCGATTGACATGTTGATTAATCATCCACGTCTTCCTTTGCTGGCTGTGTCGCTAACAACACGTTCTATACTTGTATCAACAAGTGATTCTCTTCTCCAGCCGTCATTCAGCCCAATAAATGATGCTGCTTCTCAAATAGCATCTTCAACTTCATCAGCTTCTTCCTTGTCTTCATCATCATTTGCATCAAGAGCCACTCTTTCTTCTTCATTCTCTCAGCACAGCCTTTCTCCAGCTCTGATCGAATGGAGGGACGATGCAGTGTGCACCACATTTTCATCATCTGGAGACCAAGTTGTACTTCTTTATCCAGATGCTCAGGAGATCTGCATTGTGGATGTGGAGACAAATCATTGCCAGATGACAGTTACTCAACAACAGGACGAAGAAGGCGGACCACCAAAGACTGTGTTATCGTATCCACAGACACTAATCAGAAATCTGACTCCGCAAGCGCAGCCATCTCCACCATTTTCGATGGCTTCCTCTTCATTTTCTCTTTATTCGACGCTGTCTGGTGCATCATCGTATTACCCACTGACTCGCATTCCCACACAGCCAGCCATTCGGCATCTCTTTGACCTCACTCCCAACAACGACGACTTCTCTCGAAAGAGCGAGATTGAATTGGAGGTTTCATCATCCGCTTCGCCTGATCGTATTTCCTGGCTTCGCTCACATCTTTCGTCAACACTGTCTCCTGATGGAACTTCTCTGCTAACAGGTGCTCAGCTGTGGGATGTGAGGACACAGACGCTTGTTCATTCCTTTGATTCACTTTGCGCACAAACTCTATCTGCATACAACTCCACTCTTTCAGCTCTTGCCTCTCCATATTCTTCTGTGATGCCAACATCTTATTCTCACTTTGCATCTCTTCTTTCTGTCCCGTCCTCAGCCACAGCTCATCGGCAGCGAGCAAAGCAGAACGTAGCCTCACTGTTCCACCCCAATGGCAACTACATCCTGATCGATGGAGAAGTTTACGACTCGCGTTATCCTTCACGTCTGCTTGACTTTGTTCCATTTCTCCATCAGAAGGAAGCTGGATTCGGCAATTCTGGTGATGTGCTTGTCTGCACAGCAAAGCGAGGAGAGGAAAGAAGTTCGTTTTCTGTGGTGGATGCAGAGAGATTTGAAGTAATTGGAGAGAAAGACGTGGGAGAGCGGATAACTGACTTGGGGATGGACGACACGGAGACGCGGATCGGAATCATTCAGAACGTTATTGTGATGCCTGAAAACAACGAAGATGGAAGCGGATTAGATTATCCAGTGAAGAAGAAAGCTTGTGCAATTTACAGATGCGGAAAAGGAGATATTACAAAACGCAAAACTGTCGGAACGAATTTGATGCACGCAAATAGTACATCACTTAATGAAGAGGAAGAAGGGAATATGGAAGGAAGAAATGAGCATAGACAAACATCAAACGGGAATGGAGAAGGAGACGATGAAGATGCACAAAGCAGCAGCCTGCTGAATTTGTTTAATTTGACTGGGGCAGGAGAGAGAGATGGAATGAGAAATGGAATTGGTATTGAAGGCGGTGATGTTGATGCTGAAGAAGAGAGGGAAAGAGAAGAAGATGCCGAAGAGGAAGAGATGCTCGATGGAGAAGAAGAAGAAGAGGAGGAGGAGGAAGAGGAAGAGGAAGAAGAAGACGAAGATTTGGTTGGCGGAGATGATGATGACATTGCAGTTGATGATTTTGATGATGAGAGCTTGAGAGAATTAGCAGCTGAACTTGTCGGAGATGTATCTGAAAATTCTGAAAGCGAAGAGGAAGACGAAGAAGGAGATGAAGAAGACGAAATCGATGATGATGATGATGATGATGATGACGACGATAATGATGATGGAGAAGAAGATGATGAAAGCAGCGAAGGAAACGAAGAAAATGGAGAAGATGAATCAGCTGGAGAACCATCTGACGAAAGTGAAAGCAGCGGATCAGATGCTGAAGACACAAATCTCAGTGAAGATGACAGAGCTCATCACGAAGATGAGAGAAATGAAGGTGAAGGAAGCGAAAGGGCTGGGAATGAAAATGCTTCTACGTTGACAGAAGCTGAAGGACAGAACCACGGTCAAGATGAAATGGAGCATTCACAATCTGAGTCAGAGGACGGAATGGAATCAGATGTTTCCAGTGAGCAACAAAGTGAAATGGACAGCGATGAGGAAGACGAGGGAGAAGAAAGTGACGACTCTGATATTGATCTTGAAGAACTGTTTCCTGGATACAGTTTGGAAGAACTTCAGGGAAATGGCGATGATGATGATGACGACGAAGACGATGTTGAGTCTGATAGTGAAGAAGATAATAATCATAGAAGATCAACAAGTCGGAGAAGGAGAAGTGCAAGAAGAAGAAATGCTCACAGGTAATAATTCTCACAGAAAAATTAAAAGGAATCAAAATTTTTATGTATATTGCAACAAAATCACATGTGAATAAATAGATGACTGGGGTTAATGTTTTCTTTGTAAATGAAGTTGTTGATCTTAAAATGCTCATTCTGCGCTTAAGAAAATATTTATGAAATGCATGTGTGCCAGTGAGATTTTCATTCACGCATTTTACCGCTTATATACACATTCATCTTTGGTGAAAGGGTGAATGTTGCTTCTATTTATTTATTTATTTATTTATTCTCAAAAAATTCGACAAACAAAATTGTTTTCATTTTGTTAATGTGAGCGTTTGGGATGTGCAGAATCACACTTCATTCATTTCACACTTTTTGCACATTTTGAACGACTTTAACACTTTTCAATCATCAATCAATTAAAAATAATTGTTTTTATGATATCGTCTTTTTATTATAGTGATTGCTATGGAAAAAGAAGCAGTAACTGATACAATTTTTATTGACATTTAAAACTTTCTGTTTCAACAAAAAAAATCTTGATAATTATTATTCATTCAACACGAAAAAGTTCGGTATTTTTTATGAAAAACAAATATAGTTTACTGACATTTATTAGATTATTTTTTTGAAAATGAATTCAATATGATTATCTTTAATATTTTGTTTTTTGTTTAAACAAAACTTTTCATTAATATCAAAGGAATGGAAAAACAAATAAATAATATTTTGTTGCGTCTGCTTATTAGTTATTTATTCAAATATCCAACAACAAATACTTATTTCTTTATCATTATTGGTTTTTATCAGTTTTGAAAAAAAAATTACAGGGAAAATGATTTAAGATCAATAAAACAATTATGAATTCGCTACCAGAAAGCGTTCTTGCAAAAATTTTATGTGATGGAAATATTTTATCATTTTATAGATTTCAGTTTGTTTGCCGTAAGTGGCAAATGATTATCCGAAAGTATTGGAAAACATTTGACATGCAAGAAACTGCTGGAATTTTGGATGACAGCACCTTAATATCTTTATCACGCAGATGCATGAATGCAATTCATCATGTTAATTTGAATGGCTCTGCTTATATTACTGATCAAGCTCTTAAGGCTCTATGCTTTAATAATTGTCGAACTTTAACTGTTTTGAAGGCAATAAACGTTCCTTCTCTTTCTTATCACACTATAACAACAATATCACGATACTTGGAATCTGTTATCGAAACACTGGAAATTTCTTGCAATTCAAATTGCGATGACGTTGATGATTACTGTCAAGCATTTTATCTACTTGGAAAAAAATGCACTAATTTGAAAAACGTAACATTTAAATTTGAAGAAGAAGAAATTCTCGAAGGGAATGAGGAAGAGGAGGAAGAGGAAGAAGAAAAAGATAATGGAGATCCTGAAGGTGCTTTGATTGCTTTTCTAAATGGAAGCGGAGGAATCGAAATGGAACAATTCGACGAATTGAAGGAGGAAGAGGCATCGGAATACAGTGAAGCTGATAACAAGGACAATTCAAAGGGAAGCTACTGGTATCCGAATTCTTCAACGGAAAAGCAAACAGTTCCTGCATCATTGCAGGGAGGAGAAAATACTCAGAAAGGAATTTCATTGAGATCCTTAAAAATTATTGGTGATTCTTTCACATTTTCTGATGAAGGTTTTGAGGAATTTATTACTGAATCGCTTATTCAACACCAATCCACTCTTCAGCACCTTCACTTTGAAAGTTCAGAATTGACATTGCCTCAAGGAGGAATAAGTGCAATTTTTGGAGTTCTATCGCACTTGGAGCATTTGTCATTTGTTGGCTGCGAAAATTTGAATGACTTTACTCTTACTACAACTGGCAAAAAAAAGCAGCCTTCTGAAGATGGTTCGAATAAATCGATGATAAATGACGAACTGCTTGAGGAGTCAGAAGAAAGTTCAGCCAGTTCAGAAGCAAGCATTCAAAGCAAATCCGACACAGAAAAGAAAATATCTACAAAAACAATTTTCCCTTATTTGTCACTTGTCCATCTTGATCTTACGAACACTCCAATATTAACACCCGAAATTTTATCATATTTACCGAAGCTTTTCCCATCTCTGAAAATTGTTGAATTTACAAACAGCGGGAAAGGAATGAGAGACTCTGCGCTTACGGCATTTCAACAAATGAGTAATCTTATTCAAATGGACATTGGTGGGTGGTCAAAAATTCGAAAGCTCGATGAAATGTGCTTTGTTGAATCAGGATCTGACACTGAAACATCAGACGATAAAGAAGAGAAAACTGAAAAGAAAGAATTAGTTAGGGCTAGAAAATCACTTGTTAAAAACTTGAATTTGGATTTTGCTCATCAGCTTTCTCCACTCTCAGAAGGAATTCGCAGATCTCATTATTTTTCTGATCTCACCTCTTTCTCAATTGTTCACCACGATGTTATCACTTCAGATTTTCTCTTGTCGCTGAGCGAAGCTGCGCCTAATCTCGATTCGCTGGATTTATCAATGTGCGATCATTTGAGAAAGAAGCATCAGTGCTCAAAAATCATCTCCAAAATGGGATTATCGAAGCTGATATTATCTGGAGTCGATGATATTGACGATGAATGCATTCGCCACATGCTAAGCTCCCACAAAAGTTCGTTTTCAAATAAGGATGAAGAAAAAGACAAATCGAGTTCAAGCACCGCATCTCCAACAGCTGATACTGAAGACAATTCATCACTGCAATTCATTCAACCTACCTTATTAGCACAAAAGCTGAAGGTGCTTAATCTGTCTCAGTGCACATCAATAACAGATGAGTCTATTGAATGGATTTGTCTTTGCTGTTCTCCTTTCGGTACATATCCTTATACAGCACCGAATGGAATTTCAATAAATCCAGGAAACAGCAGTTGCGGGATTTGTGAGCTGAATCTTAGTGACTGTTGCGATATAACTGATGATGGTATAAAATGGCTATATCGCTTATGCCTGTGGCATAGAGATGGCACAACAGGAAAGGAACTTCCTTCGACTCTTCAAATTTTATCTCTTAGTAATTGTGAAAATATAACAGATGATGGAATAAGGAAGATGATGCATTATCCTCAGAGCAATCAAAAGATGTCAATAGAAATGGACGAAGAAACAGAAGAAGAAGAGCCGCAACAAGAAGAGCCTCAGAAAAAGGAATGCGCAGAACTCGCTTCTTCTTCAACACATTGGCTTGCTCCTTGCGAAGGTGCAAATGGGCTTTCAACTGCAAGCAACACTTCCGCTTTGCATGATGCCTCTGCTTCTTCATCTCTCTCAACTCAAAGCATAGCTTCACCGTCTTCATCCAAAACACCTTCCGGCCAAAGCCCACGTGGCTATCTGACTTGTCCAATTTGCTCTATTCAAAAGCTGGACTTATCTATGACTACTAACATTACTCAGACATCTTTGATGATTCTGAATAATCATCCGATTCCCAATTTGGACACATTGGAGCTTACGTGCTGCGAAGGATTAGAGGAGCAACAAACCGAGCAGGGAGATGTGGACGACCAGTTTGAAGATGAAATTGACTTTGAACTCAACGAAAGAGAGAAAATATGGAAAAAAAAAGAGGAGGAGGAGAAAAATGAAGAATTGGCGGAGATTGAAAAGAGAAAAATTGAGCGGAGACAAGCGCGGAAGACAGAAGAAGCAATGATGAGGACAGCACAAGGCCAAGAAGAAGAAGAGGAAGAAGAAGAAGAAGACTTTCATGAAGTTGAAGATAAGAACGAAGAGGCTCATAAAAATGAAATTAAAAGTGGGAATAGCAATGAAAATTGCGATCAAGAAAACGATAGCAAAAAAGATATTTCAAATGATTCTCTTAATTCAAGTGATATGAAAACGGACGGAGCAGATAAAGAATTTGAATCAAAACTTTTGCAGCGCCACTTTGAAAGAATTGAAAAACAAAAATTTCATAGAAATTCAAGAACAGAAGAGATTATCCTTCGGTTGTTAATGAAAGGTGTGTTTATAGTCAGAGAGATCAAACAAGACGAACAAGAATGAATGCCTCCAAAATTTAGCATGTTTGTAATTGAGATATTTTGAGATGAAAAATCTCTTTTACAAATATTAATGAACAATATTGAAAACATGTTTCTTTCACTAATAAATCTCATTTCATGCATTTCATTGAAAAAATAAAGAAAAAAAGATTTTGGTTTTTTATTGTTAAGTTTTGTTTTATAATATCTTGCAGAGCAATCTTAAGACTTCCCTCATTATAGAAATGTTAATATGATGAGTAGTTTTGAAAATAAGAACTACTATTTACTCAATTTGTTAATTTCCCTCACAAATGCAAACCTTTAGCTAAAGTGTGTGAAAGGATAGTTCAGAATTGCTTTATCATGTTGTTAATGTGTTTATTTGTCTTTAACTCAAAAGTGAAAATAAAGAGAATTATTATTAAACATTACACAAAAATTGTAATCTTTCAAAAATGTTGATCATATATATAATAAAACTTTTGCAGATAGAAAAATTTGAATATCATGACTACAGATGAATATTGAGGTTTATTATTTTATGGCGTGCATTAAAATCCCGAATGTAATCTAAAAACATACTAAAGAGCGCTATTGATAATTTTCTCTTCAAATTATGACGAGAAAGTTTTTTTATTGCGAAGTGCTTGTGATTTGGTGATAACAAGTTGCAAATTGGATAAAGGCGATTTGTTTTTATTTTATTTTTTGTTCATGTTTCTGAGACAGCAACTTCAAATTCTTTGCATGAATTTACACGTGTGTTTATTTTGTTTAAAGATGGAGTGACAAAATGAAAATGATGATCATTGGGTTGAGTCTCCGTTGTGGACAACCGCTATTTATTTTATTTAAAAAATTTTCTTTCTTTCTTTTTTTTTCTTTTTCATTTCATTTCATTTTTTTTTTTTTTGTTTTGGAATTATGCTATATCCATTCCATGTTTTTGTATATTCAGAAAACGATCGATCCAACCCCATTGTAAAGATTGAGAATCGTCTTAGCATGTTTTCTTCATATTCTTGTGTAATGCTAATGTCTTCTTTCACAAATGCATGCGAGTCAAAAGTGATTTTTCATCATCCTCAATCTGGTGATGGTCAACGGATCTTTTTGCATGGCTGACTCCGCTTGAACTGCATTTGGCATAGTATTGCGTGTCTTGCTCGAAGTCGATTGCATCTGCAACAGTCAAGATTGCCATTCCCTTTGGAAAGTGAGATATGAACCCCCTCTTAAGATTGACCAGACTTGGTCTGCCAGAGGGATTGTGGGAAAGACAGGCCTTTATTGTTTTTTCTTCATTTCCCTCCTCCACGGAAGACATATCAGGCCTTTCTCCTTTCACAATCTTCTGTCCGGCAACTTCCGCTTCGTATTCTCCAAATGGGATCTGAAGTGTCAAGCACTCCCACAGCATCATCCCAATCGAAAATGAAACTGCTTCCTTTGTTGCCATCATCTTCTTGTTGATCAGTAATTCAGGCGCCTTCCACCTCAGGCACTCTTTTTTGAAATCATCCTCATCCTCAAAGGCAGATGAGGGCAGGGAATCATCATCATCATCATCACTGGCAGATGTTACAACAGTTGATGAAGAGATGGAAGAGGTATCTGAGTCTGATGAGCAATCAGAGTGAAGAGCGATACAGATGACCATGTGCTCTGAGAACAGAATGATATGAGGACTCAGATTTGCCAAAGAAGATAATTCATTTTCCATTTCATCAAATGAGTGGAGCGCGAGATTAGCCACCCAGAACAGGATCTGGGCAGCTGTCATCTCCCTTTCTTGAAGACTTCCAATTGCCATCTCCTTTGTCTTATTCCTTCCATGAAGCAGCATGAACAGCGAATCCCTCAAGTCCACAATCAGCTTCTCATGAGGTGATGAGCATGCCATTGCATCCACCAAGTTCGACATCGACGAGGTTGTCGGACACAGATCCTCTCCCCGAACAAAAGTGGAATCTGAATCAGTCGTTGAAGTGGTTGAAGTGGATGAGATGGATGGTGATGGTGTTCGCTTTCTGGCCTCTTCCTCCTCCTCTTCTTTCTCATCCACCTTCTCCAGCATCCATTCAGGAATCTTGTCTGAGTCTTGGCCAAAAATGTATTCTGTGGAGCCACTCTCGGACAGAAGATGCTCAGATGACTCTGAATGTCCCAAGCTATTCTCAAACGCCCTCTTCTTTATCCTCTCTTCATTCTTCTTCTCAGCCTCCCTCTCAGCCCTCCTCCACTGCGCCTCAGGCGACATCTCCATCGTCACCATCTCAAACGCCTTCGGATCCTTCTTCACTGTATCTTCCACAATTATCTCCAACTCCTTTGTTCGTCTTTTTTGTTTTCTCCATCGAACGGTGACAATAATTGAAACAACAAGAACAATCAAGAACAGAACAACAAATATTACTGCAATTATAAGAGCCCATGATGATTTTCCTTCTTTTCCTCCTTTAACCAAATTATCATTTCCAGTCTTCGATTCTGTTTTGTTCTTCAGAATAGCAAGCTCAGTTGAAGATGGATTAATGGCATCCCCAAATAGAATGCAGCCGTACACATCTGCAGTGTCTGGCGCATCTGAAATCACAGCTGCTGGTATTTTGGCGATTGTGCTGTTCTCAGACACAAAGCTGTCTTCGTGGAAATCGTGCCTGTCGATCAGCTCCACATCGCCGATGGCTGTGATGATGCGGAAGGACAGATTGCAGGGGAGGAGCAGGGCTCCTGTGAAGGTCAGCACAGCTTCATTGCCTTCTATGTTTGTGTCGATCGCTTGGAGGGTTGGCATGAAAAACGGAGATGGCCTTTCAGCAGCCAGGCCAGACAGAGCGCATCCGTCGCTGAGGATCCAAAGAGAGGTATTGTCCTTCAATCCATCACCGCCTTTCAGGCTGACAACATCCAACAGCCCAGAATTGGTACAGATTATATTTCTTCTGGAGGAAGGATACTTATTGATTTGCTTCCTGATATCCGTGAAATTTACAGCTTGCAAGGAGACACAACCTCCATTTACGCTCAATCCTCCGGCATCACAAGTGGAAAAGGAAGCGTCCATGACGATTGCTGAGCAATTAATTAAATGGAGCATTGATCCATTCCAAACACAAACATCGTCAAACAGAACGCTTTCATTTTCGTTTTTTTCTCGTTGCGTGTTATTTGAGAATAAGCAAGAATCCATTATTACGTTTGTTGAATGCATAAGAGTGGCTGAAATTCCTTTTTTTGAAAGAGACGAACTTTTATCAAACGTACAATTGTCAATATGCATTTTCTCATTGCTTGAAATAACCAATACAATAGCAGATGTGTCAGAAGTTACATCCACTCCAACGAAATTTGAAGATGTAACATCTAATTCTGTATCCTTTGCAATGATGCAACTCTGTTCACTTTTAACATTATCCAAATTAACTTCTTGCAACAGTAAAAAGCCACCACTTGCAGTTGCAATTGACTTGCATGCCAAATTATTAATATTCACATCTCTAAATGAACAAACTGCTGAATCAACAGAAATTAGAATGTTGACGGATGATGGCGATGAGCAATCAAATGAAGTGAAAGTGCAAATGGCCATTGCAAGAGAACAGTTTTTCGCATGAAACACTGAGCCTTGAGTGATCTGCTGAAAAGAAGAAAACGAAAACGAAATTCTCTCAATCAACACATCATTCAGTGCATCAATGATATAATCTCGTGATTTTTCCAAGGGGTCATCAAAACGAATTGTTGCTTTTTGTTTATTCAGCGATTTAAGTATCAGATTCTCCAATTCCATTTCCTTGCTGATCGTACTTTCTTCATCAATTATTAGCATTCTCAGCAAATCTCCATAAACATGATCCACTCCATATGAAACTGTTTTACAAGGCAATTTGACTGGTTCGCATTGTCTGCTATCTTCGCCTCGCATTTCTTGCCCAGATGAGACAAAAATAGTGCTTTGCTGATAAATTGTAATGAAATCCATCAAATCAGTTGGGTTGTTGTGGATTGCATCAATTCCGTAAATGGCATTTATTCGATTGTATCTTCCATCTTGAATGTCAAATTTGAATTGCGTTTCGTTTATTTGAGATTCAATATTCCGACATTCTACGAAAACATCTTTTCCCCTCCACGCGATATTTCCATCAAAGTCACATTTTATGAAGGCAAAATCAAGTTTCCCGAATAACTCTGAAAAAATGTACACTCCTCCTCCTTTTCCTTTTGTATTGGAGCATCCGCATTGCAAAATTTTGCACTGTGAAATCTTCATCGAACTCTCTTCGGTTAAGACGAAAAATCCCATTCCTCCTTTTTCTGAATCGCCTGCTTTGATCGACTCGAATACTGAATTGTTCACCTGAAGTTCAATGGACTGATTTGTTTTTACAGATAACCAACTTGGTCCATTATCCAATCTTGTTATAGTGTTAAAACTGGATCCATTGCATATTAAAGAAGCAGAATTACCATTTATTTTTGTTTCTTCTTCAAAAAAAAAGAGACTTCCTGATACTATTCTCACAGAAATAGATGTCACTTCTGAAACTAAACATTTACAATTCCATTCCAGAACGAAAATTGACTGAATCGCATTGATGTCCTGGATTAAAAGTTTATCTGCTTTGATAATTCCACTTCTAGAAATCACAAATGAATAATCCCCTGGCTGCTGTGTCGATGCATATGAAGAAAGAGCACAATTGCTAAATTGAAGCTCACCTATTTCATTCAAAATTACAGCCTTTTCTGCATTTACAAAAGAAGCCAAAGTGAAAATAGAAATTGATTCAAGAAGCAAAAAATGTTGATTCTTGATCATAGAATTCAGCTCCATATTTAGTGCAGGCTTAACTTCCTCTTCAATTTCACTTTTTTGTGATTCGATAGAGAAATTTGACAAATCAAACATGTCTCTAATGATTGTTGATCTGTCAATAATCATTTTCTTTCGCGAAGCTTCTCCACCCACTTGCATCATCCCTTTCCAAAAGCTTTCACATGGATCTGCCTCGCTTCCGCACCGCTTAACATCGCACCCAGCTGAAGATAGATAAACTGCATCAGATTGATACCAAATTAGATATCGAAATAGATCCACATCGATTGACCTTCCATCGCTTCCGGTAAATGCATTTGAGTCATCAGCAAATATCAAATAATCAAATGCAAAAGAAAGCTCTGACACAGTTTGGTTCAAGTCAGAACTAATAATGAACGCATTCTTACCCGTAAATGCGTTATTCTCTTCAAATATTGTCGAGCTAAATATAAAAGGTAATTTCTGATTTGCTGATGAGCAGTTGATGAATACAGCTCCTCCTCTTCCATTGCTCAATGAACAAGAGCACAGCTTCATCGAGCTGTTTTCAATTATCATTTTATTATCTTCACTCAATGCAACTTTCATAATTCCTCCTTCTTCACAATTCGGAGATGAAACATTCAAAAAATTGCTTTCATTGAATGTTGAAGAACACATTAATTGCAGCGGTGCCTCAGAAAATGAAAGCATTTCGACAGCACATCTCTTCAACAGAACAAAGTTGCCTATTGCAGTTATCAATGTATAGTCTAATGAAGATGAGGAGGAGGAGGAGGAGAATGAAACGTTAATCAACGAAAGATCGCTTTCAGAATTTGATGAAAACAAATTTCGATGACTAGAAGCGAAGCCAGAAGGAATTTGAAATGCTATTCGTTGAAAACTTGTTTCTGACGAGGATGAAAAAACAGCTAATGAAGATGATGAAGAAGGCAAAGACGAAGAAATTGTTGAATCCACAAAAATCGAACAATATAACAATTCATCAGATGAACGTACAGTGAATCCTGACAAGTCAAAAGCATCTGTCACCTTTGTTGATTGTATGACGTTCAGTGTCTTTTTAGAAAGCATAAAATTAATGTTCATATAACCCCTCCAGAATGAATTACAAGGATATTCTTCTGTTCCACAGCCCAATATATCAAATCCAAGATCTGAAATGATATTTTCTGATGCTTTTCTCTGGTTCAAAAGAAAAGACAAATCTATTGGAGAATCACAAAAAACGAATCCATCCATTCCTTCCATTTCAGTTGATGTTCCCATTCGGTCTCCAACGAGTGTTTCAAATCTCGATGAGCTTACGCTTTTGTTCAAATCGACGCAGGAAAGGAACACATCATTCCCGTGCTGAGCAGTATTTTTTGAAAAGATTATATTGGTGAACTGATAGTTGCAATTTGCTTCAGATAATAGATGCAAGAAAATTCCTCCTCCCCTTCCGCTTAACGTTGAAACGGAGCACAATAGAATCTTTGAGTCTTTAATACTCAATTCTCCTTCATCGCTCGTTTCACAATGCAGGAATCCTCCGTCTTTTATCACAGATTGGCATCCTTCAAAAATGCATCCTTCTGATATTTCAATCTGAGAGGCATTTATGGATTTCAAGAAATGCCCATTTCCATTTACGCTTGTCTTTACAAGAATATTTTTCAAAGACACTATGCTTCCTGCTTCACCTATCATTAATCCTTCTCCGTCACTTGAAACAGAAGTCACATTACAATTTTCCATCAAAATTCTTCCACCACTTGTGTGTGTGATCCCACTTTCTCCAGAAAATTTTAGTTTTGATAATGAAACTGAATCAAAACCGATGAATCCTCCAATCACCGACGAAATCAACATGTCAGTTTCAACGCCTAATTCATCGTCTGCTCCAAAGAGACAATTAACAACAGAGAAGCGACCAGTACTAACAAAAATCATCGAGTTAACCAAGCTTTCTGTTCCATGTTGCGGCTGGGGAAGAACAAAAATAAGCTGAGAAAGCGTGAATGTTGTTGCAGCTGTTCCTGAGTTCAAAGAAAAGCACCCAAATTCATAGATCTTCAACTCTGATCTATCTGCCCTTTCTCCTTCAATCGTGAGTGGAAGTCCATTTCTGTCAATTGTTTCATTCAGCTCATTTTCGTTGTTCAAATGAACAATCTTTTTGTTTTCGTTCAATGCATCGACTCCAATTGGAATGCTCAAACAGGGATACACTTTGCTACCGCACTCCTGAAAAGTCTCCACTCCACTTTCCACATAAATAATCTCGGTTGAAGGAGGAAACAGATAAAACAGAATTGATATATTTGCTCCTTGTGGAACTGAATCGTCAAACACCCATTTTGTGTTTGTTGCGTCATTTTCTTTTGCCGATCCTTCCCAATAAATTGCATTAACCATAACCTGAGGACTTGGACACAGCAAATACACATCTTTCCCAAGCTTTGCATCGTTTGATTCAAAGTGATTGCTTTTCATTGAGTATTTGACAGATGCCTCCGCAAATCGAAGATACATTCCTCCTCCAAAACCGTGCAATCCATCGACTGTGCAGTCCTTCACGTTATTCTTCTCAAATTCCCATTCTCCATCCCTCTTCACCTCCGCAACAATTCCTCCTCCTTTTATATTTCCATTTTCGATGCAATAACTCTTTTCTATCGAACAGTTAGCAATTGAATATTTCCTCCCTCCTCCCACAGCTCCAACAAGTAATGCGCCATTCCCGCTTCTTCTTTCAATATTCCTGAATGAAGAATTTTTCAGTTGCATTGCGGTTGTCAGTTGTGAGCGGATGACTTCACTTGAAATCATTGAACTGTCAGTTATTTGAGAATTTTCTACAGACAAAGAAGCACCAGAATCAACTCGAATTAACCCATTTTCTGCTTCTGTTGTCACATTTTGGAAGTCAATTTGAATGAATGATCCTTTTGTTCCATCTCCTCTGAAAATAAATCCAGATGTTGTTTCAAAGGCTGTGTTGCATATTTTGAGTTTATTCTGG
The DNA here is from genome assembly GCF_001643675.1 of Monocercomonoides exilis. Classification (NCBI taxonomy): domain Eukaryota; phylum Preaxostyla; order Oxymonadida; family Polymastigidae; genus Monocercomonoides; species Monocercomonoides exilis. The sequence continues at coordinate 10,879 of NW_027150613.1, read as the reverse complement.
ATAATTGTACCATTTGATGCAACAAGAAAAGAATACATCAATGAAAATGATGGAACAGATATTGAGCAACCAGAAAAAGAAAGCGAGGATGCGCTGCAACTGAATAATGCTGTTCTTGTACTTGGCGAAAAAGTTGAAGGTAGTACAAAGCATATTCCAGAAATGTTAACTTCAATGCTTGTTTCAATTAGCGCGTTCCCTTCTCCCTTTCCACTAGACTCCACAAGTATCTGCGCTTCATCTTTTATAGAATCAATGTAAAGTGCTTGCGAATCCAGATTTAATCTATCTTTGAACGAGAATGTTGGAAGAAGGCGTATTAGCGCTTTAGATGCACCAAAGCGATATGCTCCTGCATATAAAATTGTTTGGCACGAATAATCTTCAAATCCACAAAGGAAGTCATCAATTCCGTTTTCACCTCCGACAAAGCATGAACCCGAAAAATTCCTCAAGAGAAGAACGAGAGGTATCATATAATTGGTATTTCCATTCTCCACTCCGCTAAGCTCATCTAAATCAGGTGTTTCACTTGTTTCAACATCAAATGTGAAATTCATAGTCTTTTTTGTCACTTTGCTTGACAGAGAATCTGCTCTTAAAAATATATTCTTCCCTTTCCATGCAACACATGATTCAAATGATATGTTGCAAAACTGGAAGCGTGAAGATGTTCCAATGAAATCAAGATACATGCCCCCACCTAACCCTCTTCCAAATGATTCATCATCTGGAACTCTGCATGAATTGAATGATGAATCATTCACTTCAACAAAAGCGCCATCTGCAATGCTCCCAAGAAGTGCTCCTCCAGCTCCTTCCTTTGCTGTTGCAAAACATTCTGAAAATGTGCAGTTGCTAATGATGAGTTTTGCAGAGGTTAATAGATTTTCAACTTCAATGCACGATCCATTACCTTGCATATGATTGACATTTTCAAATGAGCAGCTCATGAAACTTGCCAAATCAGTAACTTGAATTACAATCAATGGAGTAGTTGTTGATATCGCTATTTCAGATGAGATGGATCCAATGTACATTTGACTCGCAAAAAATGTTCCTCCTTCAATCAAAATCAGAGAATAAGTCAATCCATTTCCTTCTCTCAATTCAAGTGAACAGTTAAAGAAAGAAAGTGATTTATTCGAAGAAACAAGCCAAGATCTTGTTTCATTCAAAGAAGGTGGAAGTGAAAAGGTGAGATTCATGAGGGGCAACTCAATGGATGAGTGCAATAACGAAGCTTGGTCAACTGATTTCTCATCAAAAATAGATAATTTCGTTCCACATGAATTGCCTTTAATGATAAGTGATGGAAGTGATGAAAAAGGTGGAGAAGATGTTAATGAAATGTCAAATGCCATGTGAATTGAAGCCTCACTTAATATTGTGATTGTATTATGTTCTGCAGGAAATGGCGTCAAACGAGTTAATATCAAATGATTAACCGTTTTACAAGGAACTTCAGAAAATCCGCATTTGCCGAAATCTCCTCCTTCCGATTCGCTTGCAAAGCCATTTGAAGTGAAGTTGTTCCATAGAAACACCACAAGTGGAATATAATATGATGTATCAGTTGTACATTTTTCGAATCCAACAAATTTTGAAAAGTCTGTGAGAGTTGGATGAAACGCAAAACTATCTTCATTTATTATAGCAGACAGGTTGTATCCATAAACAAATAAATCATTTCCTTTTTCTGCTGTGCACCCGATGAAAGAAATTTCCTTGAGAACAAAATTCTTTGCATTTTCTTCCGCATGTAAATATATTCCTCCTCCAAAAGCAGTGTTTTCTTCAGTCTTTTTTGATGCGGAGCATGATGAAAAACTGACAACGTCTTCGGCTGTTGATGTATTTCCAATACAAAAGCGACTTTGAGCATCCATTTTAATACTCAGTGCCCCACCATTCCCTCCAACGATTTTGCAATTATTAAAAGATCCCCCAATCACAGATAGGAATGCACCATCAGTTAAGGTGCATTCAAAGCAACCGCCATTGAAACCGTTTCTTTCAAAATTAGAAAGAGTGTTGTTCACAAGCTCAATTGTGCTTGCTGTTGATATTTTAAGAAAGGCATTTGTCGATGGAGTCTCCGATGAAGTTATCAAAGAATTACTCATCTTCAATGTGCTTCTGTCTTTCACTTCAAAAAATCCACATTCTGCTGTTGTACTGACTGCTTCAGCTGTAATACGATTAAATTCCCCAATTACACCAATTCCAGCAAGTGATATTAATGGTTGGCTTTCCAAAGAAAATGATGAACACACTAAATTTGTGGCGATTATCATCCCATTCGTAGCGGCAAAAGGTGCAAATTCAATAGAAGTTATTCCTGTTATTGGCTTTATCTCACATGAAGTCAACCTCAAAGAAAACCCTTGGCAACACATAAATTGTTTTGTAGTCTGTGATAATGTTTCGGGAAGGAGAAAGATCACATTGATGAATTGAGTTTGTTGATTTGTTGTAATCAATGCTTGACTTGTTGGCTCGGTTGAAGGTGCGACAACGATCTCATCTCCGGCTTCCTCGCATTGAAAGCTCCAATTATACTCGTTCAGCTCAATCTCTTCTTTCCACACAAATCCTAAACGCAAAATGAGGCTTCTTGCTGAATTGTGAAAACGAACTGATGCAACCTTTTCAATTGTTGAACATGGATAATCAATAAAGCCACAGGCGTTGAAATCTCTTTCTTTCATTCCACCTACAAATGCAGGGGGAGAAAATGATTTAAGAAATGGAATTAAAGTGACTGGGATATCTTGATATCCTTGCTCATAACCCATTATATCTTCATCATTCATCCCGGTTCTGCTGAAACCTATAGACGAATTATTTATGATATCTTTTAAAGTTGGTGCGTCCACAAATAAATTTCTTCCCTTCCATGCGCTGCAATTAGAAAAAGTTAAATTTTTTAAAGAAAAATCGCATTCACTATCTTCGACAATAAGAAATATTCCACCACCCTTTCCTTTTTTCGTTGCATCCACGGGAACAGCGCATGAGCTGAATAATGCAGCTGTGGAATTCCCAATATCAAAAACATTGTCACTTCTCATCAAACAGCAAATTCCACCACCATTCCCACTCAAGCATCTACAATCGCTTAACGTAACATTGTTTATCTTGATTATTCCATCGCTCACCATTTCAGATTCAATAGCTGCTCCATTTTCTAAGTTCCTATGAATTGAGATTATCTTTGTATTCGTAAGAATAACTTCTGCAGCATCTGTTGCACGTATAAGAGGTGCATTTGAAAATGTAACAGATCTGATTTCGCAATTGACAATTGTTCCGCTTCCTCTGGTTATATCAAAAAATGGCGATGAAAATTCGTTTTGCTGAGATGTATCTGTTGTTATTTTACAGTTTTTAATGTTAAAAATTCCATTCGATGATACAGAAACAAGAGATTGAGAAGCTGATTCAGCTGCCTGAGAACTGTGGATGATTGAAAATGAATCAAGTGAGAGTTTTCCTTCTGAAAGTGAAAAAAGCGAAACATCTGAGATTTTCGAAATGATTGTTGTTTCGTCCATTTTCCCAGTTACTGCAATGTCTAATTTGCCAATATTCATTTCTTCTTCTTCGAACTGTCCTGCTGCAACGTTAATCAAATTTGGGGAAGCAGATGGATTTGTCACAAAAAAGGAATATTTGATAGTTCTACAAGCTCTTCCAGAACTTCCGCACACAGGACTGTCAATTCCATTAGAATTATTTACTGAAATAGGGTTGAAATAATTGCGCATTAAGAAACTTTTGTCTGTATTTCCAACATAAAAACGATTCTGTGCTGTTGTTAATGAGCGACAAAAAAGAACGTTTGACTCCACCAATATCGAATTCCACTTTTCCTCAGCATATATATCAGAACCAACTCCTTTTGCTTCGTTTCCTTCAAAAAAGCAAAAGGATAATTTTGTTGATAAAATCAAATATGAGCGTGTGCAAAATGCCATTGCTCCTCCCACGCTGTTGTTTGATTTGCAATATTTTAACGAACAATCAGAAAAAGTTAATCCAGCATCTTCCGCTATCCATATTCCTCCTCCGAGTTCAACACCTTCTGTTCTATTAACTTGCCCATCAAAAAAGTTGCACTCGCTCATTGAATCTCCAATGCATGTATCTATAAGAGAAATGCATCCACCAGCATAAAAAGTTTTGCTCAATGAAAATACGCATTTTGAGAAAACATTTCTTGAATTCGAATGAACATCGACAGATCCTGCCCATTCACCAGTTGAACAGTTTGTGAAATTACTTCCGCACAACATAAGATTATTAGAAAGATCAAGATAACAGGCCCCTCCTGCGTAAGTTGCCTGACAATTTGCAAATTCACTATTTAGAATTGAACATTTTCCTGTTGAATTGTGAAAAATAGCACCTCCACGTTGAGAATCTTTCATTCCATCAAACAAGCATCCGTCAACTTCAGTAGTTGCCGAGTCCATATGACTTATCCTTTGACAAGTGTTTCTGGAAGAGCAAAGAAAAGATGAATTCGAAGCACGAAAAGAGCCTTGGCGAACTGCCATTCCAAAAACAATACCTCCCTCATATCCATTGTCTATTTTTTCCATGGTGCAACTTTCAATTAATGTGCATTGTTCACGTTGATTTTTCTGATATTTTTCTTGGCTTGTACCACATCTGCTTTTCTGTGTGATGTTTCTGAACAAGCTATTCTTCAATTCCACAACTGGAACATGGCTAGGTGAAAGGAGTGGCTCTTCTCCAATGCTTATTGAACTGATATATGACGATGAAAATACAACGTTTCCACATTTATTATAAGAACTTTTGTATGATAGAATTGAAGATATAAGAGGTTGTAGTGATTGAGAATTGATTGGATAAGAAAGGGTAATGTTTGACATAACAGTTGATGAATTTGCAACAAAAAACATGTTTCTTGAAAAAGTGTTACTCACAATTATTTGGCAAGACTCAACTTTCAAAAACGAAAAATCTGTACAAACAACACCAAACTTATCAGGCTGTTGGATAAAATCCATTTGCATCAGTTTCATTGTTGAATTCGCAAGATCAGTCTCAGTTTCAACTGCACTGTTAGAAAGTTTAGGAAATGAAAAACTGGAAACTTCTCTGCAAATGTTTGAAAATTGTTCCAAATTTTTGACTCGTTGTGGTACAAGTTGTTCAAATTATGAAAAGGAGATTGATAATTTATCTGAATATTTTCTGTATTTCTATTTTCTGTTTCATTGGTTATTGAGGTTGCGTTCAGCCAAGTGAATAGGGCTTTAAAAATGATGATGAACAATTGAAAGGCATTTTTGGCATTGGACATAATTCTTCAACAATGAAAGAAAAGAAGAACCAAAATGTCAAATCAAATAATTTATCCCATAACAATATTATCATTTTTTTGTGACTTTTCTTAATTATATAACAATTCAAAAATGTGAGACGATATTTTTGCTTTATAAATTTTGTTCCATTCGGAATTTTCGAACAAATTTCCCATTTTTTAAATTTTTCTAAACATTTTTGCATGGGAATGTTTGACTTGTTATGATATGAAAACAGAAAAAGTTTGAAACAAATCGTTGTTTTTTTCATAAAAGCAAGAATTTTGTCGCAAAATGGGTATGATACGACCAGTAAAAATCCATTAATAACGATTTCTTTTTCATATTCCTATCAGATACAGATATCGCATAAAATACCGGACATCGCACAAAATACCGGACAAGATCGATATCTCAATAACAACAAGAAGAAAAATTCTGTTAAATTTCCTCTTAACATATTTCATTAATACAAACTCACGTGACATATAAGACTTTCAGGACAGCTTCATTTGTGCTCAGAAAAATATTTATCGAATTCTCGGAGAAACTCAAAATTCTATTTCTCCGAAATTTCAATAATAACTTTTTCTGAGCACAATCGAGAAGTAATGAAAGTTTCGTATATCAAATGAGTTTGTATTGATGAGATATATTTTGAGGAAAATTGTCAGAATTATTACTGTTGCAGTTATTGTGAAATGGATCTTGTCCGGTATTTTGTGCGATGTCCGGTATTTTATGCGATATCTGTAAATCATTAGTACAATGAAGATAAAGTCTATTTTTATCATCAATTTTGATTAAAAAAACTTATTATTTTTTCTCAATTTTAAATTGTGATAAAAAATTATCTTCATATTCAAGCCCTAATATCTTTGTAAATAAAGTTGAAATGAAATTTCTTTTAGGGTTAACCCTAATTCACAAAGTTCTCAAATATGAATTTGTTAATACTGTGAAAAACCTAACAGAAAGAAGAGTTAAATAAATTGAAGGGTTTGATCAAATTTTTGAATCTCTAAAAGTTAGTTTTGATGGAAGATAATTTAACTTTTGACATTTCTTTAATGACTGAACTTTATTAATGAGTACCTTAAGCTCAGTTTCGAAACAGTTTTTGGCATTTTCAAGAAAAAATCATTTCTGGCCGTATGATCCCCTTTTGCCATTTTGTCTCATATATGGGTGATTATTTTTGAAATCAAATTTTTCATACATAATTTTCGGTTCAAAAACTTATCTTGAATATTTTCATATGAACGTTAAAAAGTGAAAAGGCTTATTGAAGACATTCTTATCTTTCATTAGGTGAAAACATTTGTTTTTAAAAACAATTATCATGCATCTTCTCTTTTGGATTAAAAACTTCTTTCAAAAAACAAACAATCTTTGAAAATTAACACCCCGAAAAAGATATGATTTCAAAAATAATCACCCATATATTATTCATATTGGGTTTTGACAATCTCAGCAAATATTGTACTTTTTGAAAAATTCCAAGATTTATTTAAAACTTTTTCTGAATTAATATAAAATCAAGTTGAACATTTTCATGTAAAAAAATAATGGTAAATCATTAAATAAAAGATTCAATGAGAGATTAGAATGATTTTATTTAAATTTGAATAACAATTTAAATTAGCAAAGTCTATAATGAACAAATTATTTTGGTCAATGCACAGGATACGACAGGAAACAAAATTGTTATATGTTGCAGCTATGATGATAACATTTCGTGCACATAAGTTTTTATCTGTCGATTGTTTGAGGAAACTTTCATAAAATTTTATTTTCAATTTTCGTGAAATTCAAAAATCTTTTTTTAAGGGTTTTTATTTGTTCGCTTTATTTCTATTGATCACAGTTTCAATGTTAGGGTTTCAACCCAAATTAACTTGTTGGGGTTGAATTATGTTGCATAAAATGCTCAATTAAAAAATATAAAATAATTTCACACTAAACAAAAAAAAAAGAAAAAATTAAATAAAATAATAAAATAAAATAAAAAATAAAATAAAAAAATAAAATAAAAAATAAAATAAAAAAATAAAATAAAAAATAAAATAAAAATAAAGCTCTATTCAAATTGTGGACAAGTTAAATTGAATCTATTCAAAGTATATTTGAGTGCCTACTAGTTAAATTTCAATTATCAATCATTTTATTGAGATTGTTGTTGAATATAATTGATTTCAAAAATTTAGTTCAAAACTATATTTGCAGAGAAATAATAATTTGATTCATTCCAAAATAAAAATTTCCAAACAAAAGAAAGATAAAATCATTTGGTTAATCACGACTTTAAGTAACATTCAGAAACTCGTTTTTTTTCGGATTTTTTGTGAAAGAATGATTTAACATCAAAAATAAAACATGCCAAGGGTGAAATTTCCATTTTTAAAAACTTTTTTTCAATGAAAAAATTAAAAATTATAATTTTTTTGTGGAAATGAACAATTTGTGTTCAAAAATTTCAAAATTCAAAGATTCGAAAAACAGAAAAATACATTATTATAATCTAAGATGTTTTCATTTCTTCATCAAAAAATAGAAATGTACAAAATTGTGGATTCCAAAAGAGATATTCATGCAATTCCCAAAATTCATAAGGATAACAATTCAACGTGGGATTGGATTTTTCATTTTTTCAATATCAATGCCCAAAAATGTCCAAAATGTCGGAAATCTATAAAATTGGAGAATGTTGCTAAGATTTGTCGATGGAGATGCAATGACTGCTCTTAATATCTATCCATATTAGGTGGAACTCCTTTTTTTCATTGTCGCATTGAATTGAAAACGTTGGTTTTGATACAACTGTATAAACTCATTGGACCACACATTTATCAAACAAGTCTTTGAACAAACATAAGTGAAAATTCGATTGAGTTTTAAAATTCTGTCACCAGAGCAAGTCTTTTCACTTTGGCTGTTGAAGGATTTCGAAAACTTGGAAGAATTAATTCAATTGAAGAAAGAGATGAAGCTATTCTTAGAAAAAGAAAATTTCACAAAGGGAGAAAGAAAGCTCAAATTTGGATTTATGGAATGATCGAACTGTCAGTGGATGGAGAAAAAGTCAAATGCATTCTGATAAGAGTGAAAGATCGAAAGAAAAACACTCTATTAAAAATTATTCGAGCGATTGTTATTGAGAGAACAACAATCAATATAGATGAATGGAAAGCCTATTAGTTCTTGAAAGAACTCGGATATCCTCAGAAAACAGTGTGCCATAAATGTAACTTCAAAGGTCCAACAACAGGCATATGTTCTAACATAATTGAAGGAACCTGGAGCTTATTAAGGAAAAGCTTTCCTCCAACAGGAATAAGCGATAATTTCATTGATGATTATCTTTAAAGCTTCATAAGCTAAAGAGATAAAGAATTGACATCTGGGTATTTTTTTTGAAAAGTCACAAAATATTAATTGATCTGAAAATCAGATCAAAAATGATCAGAAAATATTGATCATTCCGTTCCCATATTATTTCTCAAATTAAATCATGTTTTGTGTTTTTTCTGTCTCTTTCAAAAATATTTTTAAAAATTGTTTATATATGATGAATATTTTTAACTTTATTATAACATTCACTTTTAGTTTATATTGTTTTCGTGTTGCTTGAATCTACGAATTGATATGTTTCTATTTCTTGATTTTCATTTCATTGGTGATATTTTTCGTTAAAATCTTTTGAATTCTGTTAAATTATATAATGCTTTTAATTGCAAGAAAATAAATAAGAAAAAATAGTTCGTTTTGGTAATTTTTCTTGATATTTTTGATTATTGAAATATTTTTGTTTCATACGCATAGCATTCAAATCACATTCAAATAAACGTGCAAGAAAGAAAAAGATTCAGATGTTGAATTGAAAAAATGAAATAAACAAACAATTTATTTTTCGAAAAGCACTTATTCTGTAAACAAGAAAAAGAACAAGTTAATCATTTTGAGGAACAAGTTATGAATGAAAATCCTTGCTGTTTTGATTATTTATCCTTCTTATTTTCATATATTTTTCATTTCATTTTGAATCCTTTGCGTGAAGACATCCAGTTTTGTACTTTTCAATCACTTGAGAAAAGGTTTGCAATTCTAACTGATCAGTATCTCTTGTCACATGAAGATGTCATCTTTGTGCAGTTGTTGGAGCTTCCAGCAGGGGTGATGGGGTATCTGAAAAATCTTCTTGTTGCTGGTTCCGTGCAGCAGTCGTCTTTTCGCTCAAGTCCTTTGTCTTTTTGTCTTCTTCAACTGGAGCATCACGCCGATCAACTTAACCTTTCAGGAGGTGGAAAAGCGAAGAGGAGAAGGTTGAAGGGCATAAGCCCATCATCATCCTCATTTGTATCTACAGTTGATCCTTCGGAGGCATCGGCGGTAGCTGTGTTTTACACGTCATTAGCAGCGATGGACAGCATCGAAAGACGGCTGCGGATTGTGATGCCAGAATAACTTGGGCATATGTTCTGCACATGTCGCTGTCGCTGAAGATGCTGTGGGAACATGCTGTCATGTGGCTTGCTGTGAGGTTCGTGGACATTTTGAACATACGCAATGAAAAGCTTTCGGCGATGCTTTTGTTCCGCTGGTGGCTCCACTTCAGTCGCTTGCAATGTCTGTGGGAAAGAAGTTGGGAGAAAGCGGATATTATCGGTGGCAGATATGAATGAGTTATTGTCGATTAACGATCAATTTTTTCCCTTCGCTGAAGATATGGCAATTGCAGTTGTTGAGGTGTGTGGAGTGAAACTGGACGATAAAATGACGGGAAGATGTGCAGCAATGTTTGAAAAGGGGAAGAGCTGAAGAACAAGAAGGAAGACTTAAAGAGGATGAAGGCGAATGCGGTGTAGAAGCTTAGCAAGACGGACGGGAAGTACGAGGGGCATGTTGTAAAGCTGGGGATGGAGAAGGAGGGGCTGGGACGGCAGATCCGGGAGCTGAAGGAGCAGCACGAGGAGGTGAAGCAGGAGATGGAAAAGCTGTACTCGGAGTTCCACATGCTGCTGCAGAAGATCCGGGACGATGAGCGTATCTCGAAGCGGACGAGCGGGCTGTCGGAGCAGTTGCAGGAGAAGTACAAGATCATCCGGATGCTGTAGAGGAAGATTCTGGAGCTGAGTAAGGAGCACAACACAAAGGTGAAGGAAGTGAAGGAGCAGCTGTTGGTGATGAATGAGAATGTGGAGTTGACTGATGTAGTGATTGAGAAGGTTAAGAAGAAGCAGATGCAGGAGAGTGTGATGGTGAGTGTGGATGACAAGCGGACCACAGTTGTTTTGGTGGTAACTCTAGCTATGCCTTCTTCGTTGGCCTCAGCGGAAAGAGAGATGATTCTGTTTTCTTCTTCGCAGATTCTGCCTTCTGGGTTTGTGAAAACACCCATGAGAAGCTTGAAGCAACCGTCAAAAATTGCCGTGTTTCAAAGCTATTACCAAACTTGAACAGGAAGGTGGTTGCAGTGAAAGTCGGGAGCGGGATGAGTGTTGTGGGAAGAAGACAACGGTGGGGGAGGATGAGGTGGAAGG